>NW_005370024.1:532335-551508 GCF_000412655.1 Myotis brandtii | reverse complement strand
TTTTTTTTTTAGCTTCTATGTTTGTTACAATGTTCAAACTGCAGGCTCAGAGGCCTGCAAGGCAGGCGGGGAACGTTGGTTTCCTCCGTCACTGAAGAAAGCAAGCCTCATGTTAGTTTCAAGCTGCCTGGCTGCCGGCCGCCATCTTGGCTGACAGTTAATTTGCATATCTCCCTGATTAGCCAATGGGAAGGGTAGCGGTCGTACGCCAATTTCCATGTTTCTCTTTTATTAGTGTAGATAACCACACAGAGCCTGCCTAATCAACAAGAATATGCCAAAGGCCAACTATCAAGACTAAAAAGGTGAGTGATTTTGCTATCTTTGCAAGTAAACAAGTTAACCTGCTAGTTTCATGGATGCTGGCAAAAGACCTAGGACTTCTGGGTCAGAGACAAGAATAGCAATAGTCATGGCTTCAGGACCAACATTTTGTGTACCAGTTCCCCAGACCTCATTTCCTCCAGAGATATATGAAAGGGGACTGACCAGATAATACCTGGATTCACAATGGGTTGCATTGTAGAAGAGGAACCACAGATGAGGAAAAAGATGAGATTCCATCTTTTATAATGGGGTGCAAGCAAGCCTGCTTAACTTTGCTTCCAAAGGAGATATTATCTTTATCTTACAAGGCAATTTGCTATACAGATATGTTTGGAAAGAGTTCAGAACAAAAGATTGTCAATGCCTTTATTTGCAAGACTAGAGGCCCAGCACACAAAATTCATGCATGAGTACAGTCCCTAGGCCTGGCCTGCGATCAGAGCCATCTTCCCTGGCTGCTGGCAGCCAACCCCGCACCCCACTGCCACCCAGCCCCGGTTCCCTGCTCGCCATCAGGTGATCAGAGCTTGCCAGCCAGGGGAAGGGACCAAGAGATTGGCCAGTGGGCCCCAATCAGGCGATCAGGGCCTGTGGGCTGGGGGCAGCTCCTGCATTTAGCGTCTTCCCCCTGGTGGTCAGTGTGTGTCATAGCAACCAGACGTTCCGCCATTTGGTCGATTTGCATATTAGCCTTTTATTATATAGGATGTGCAGAAATGTGACAGTTCCATGGAAAATTGTCTCCCACTGTAGATATCAATACTCAGGAGATGAACCAGTTCTATAGCTATAAGTGAACCATACAAAAGAGACCAAACAGCTGTGGTCTCTAGAAACTACACTGTGAGCATCACCTACAGGTACCTGGAGCAGAAGGACTTTTACCTTAGAGAAGCCATGGCCTTAAATTATGGAAGAGAGCAGCCAATGACCACAAATTCACTCATTCATTATTTCTGAGCACTTTCATTCCTCCATTTAAGTGTGTATTTAGTGAAACAAGGGTCAGAACCCACCCAATCCCCTTAGGAGGGAATTCTAGGTCCTGTGTGATTAGTGGCATTTTCATTTATTGCTTTAATTATGCTTATTGTAGCCATCCACAAAACCAAGCAAAGGGCCTGTGTCTATGAACAAATGGTTTTACTATGGAATTGCTAGAGATTTTTTTGTGTGAACATAACAGTATCAAGTCATCTTAATCCTAAGAACAGTCATGAAATTATGACAGCACATTTTGAAAGAATTTCCAAGCCCATTCAGTCAGTTACATGTCTCTGGGCTTGAGAAGAACTTGGGTTTTATTCATTTACTTATGCAACAGATACTAAACTGTGTCAGGCACTGTTAGAAGTGCTGAAGGTAGACCAGTAAAAAATACAAAACTCCTGCCCACCTGCATGGAGCTTACATCCTAGTGGGAGAGGCAGAAACCAACCCAGTAAGTACATTGATGTAAAATACCAAGTGGTGATAAGTGCAATGAAGCAGGACAGCAGGTTACAGAGCTGAAGAGGAGGGGTGCTGATTAAGCAAAGGTCTTGCTGAGACAAGATCTGAATAAATCAGGAATGCTTGCCCTGACAAATCTGAGGGACGAATGTTCTAGCAGGAAGGAATAACTAGTGCAGTGAGGTTGGCTTGCTTGTCACTCGAGTGGAAAAAACAAGATAAAGGATGGGTGGAGATGGACATTTGCTTTTCTTTAGAACAATATGCTTTATATCACATGGGCAATCTGAGTTCTTCCCATGATGGAGAGAAGACTTCATTCCTTTGTCACTATACCCATTCTTGTGAATAAGCTTAAAGCATGAAAAAGTATCATACTACAGCTTGAGATGTTTCATCAAACTCTATATTATTCTCCAAAATTTTCTTTGACTCCCCATTAATTACCATGTACATTAATGCAAATACCATGGTATCCCATGCTAACCTATTTGGCCAATTCTCCAGCCTTGCCTTTCACATGGCACCACCCTGGATACCATAGGAACCAGCCCTAAAGAAATTCTTGCAGACTTTAAAATGAGCCACCCTCAGATTTTCCTCCCGATGATACCTCTTCCTGAGTGTCTGCCTTCTCTTCCCCCGTCATCCCATGTGTCCTTCAAGACTGAGCTTGGGCATCATAACTCAAGGAAACTACCTAAACACCCAATCTGATTAGGGATTGCACTTCGGTCTTTGCTTCTCTCTTACATGTTTCTATTCTCAAATGTAATTGCTGATTTACTGTGTATCACATTTGACAGTGAGTTTCTTGAGGGGAGGGAATTTCAAATTTTATCTCTATGTTTCCAGTTCTTAACACAATATGTTCCTCATGGTAGGTGCCCAATAATAATTTGGGTAGAATAGATAAATGAATGCATGCATGAATATATTATATTTAAAGGTTTTCTCTATTAGCAGGAAGCATTTGAATACATTCCTCTGGACTGCTATGCAGCTGCTCTAATCATACTGAACACATTTACTTTCAGGCTGCTCAGAATATAATTAAATAAATTGTTTTAAATCTATAATGCATTAATCAACCACATTTCAAAAAGTTCACACTGTTACTAGCCTCTAACAATCTCAGTATCACTGGAAATCATCTTCTTGGCTCCCTTTTGCTCCTAAGAATTAAACCCACTACTGTTATTCCAGGAATTATTGTGTATTTTATGGCTTGAGAACCCCACTTAAGAGGGGTAAGCAGACCCTGAAACCCCTAGAGAAAAATAACCATTACTTGGGTAGAATCATTCTTGGGCTACTTTACAGAGAACTTAGGTCTTTGATGTCTGTGATCTCATTTATATGTGGAATATATATTTTTTAAAGCTGAAATCAGTAACAGAGAGTAGATTATGGTTACCAGAGGCTGGGGCATGAGGGAAAGGATTGATTTTTTAAAAAGTAGAATAGGGGTTGGCAGGATTTGGGGGAGGGGATCATGGGGAATTATTTTTAATCAGTACAGAGTTTAAGTTTTATAAGAGGAAAAAAGTTCTAGAGATGAATGTGGTGATAGTCACACAACAATGTGAATGTACTTTATGCCACTGAACTATACACTTAATATGGTTAGAATAGTATATTTTCTATTATATCTATCTTATCACAATAGAAAAATGAAATTCAAAGTCCTTGGCCAGTATAGCTCACAGTAGAGTGTGTTACATGATTAAATAGAATAGCCCTGAGTTAATGCTACTCAAACAATGTGTAATGCTTGTTTTAATTTTGGTCAGTTGAGAAGCAGACCCCGAGACAAGAATTTGAGTGAGACAGTTTATTTGGGATGTGCTGGGAATTCCAGTAGGGGACCAGGAAAAATAACACAGGAAAGAAGGTGGTCGGCAAAGAGTGTGCAATTAAGCCAGCTACACTAGTGGGTGACTGGAGCTTCATCCCAGGGGAGACTCTGGGAAATGACACAGAACACATTCGCTACAAATACCCTCCTTGAGAGGGGAGGAAGCAGGGGTATTTATACAGCCTTCCTAATATTCATTGATTGAGGGTTGCTTGGGGTTGTTAATTTCTGGACATTTCACCATTGCCTCTCACTCTGACAGTTGCACCTGAGAGAAGAAGGGCAAAGGTCCCAGGAACAGAAAGAAATGCAGGTACTGGCAGACAGGTAGATGGAGAAGGAAACAGACAGGGCTCTGACAATGTCTACTGTAGTACTGGTGCTCAGCAAATTTCTTTCCTTGTTCTAATCTTCCAGCTCAGAGCTCTCCTACTCAACAAGTGAGAATAAATGCCCACCCACTTCAGCCACATAAGGCAGTGAGCTCAGGACCCCGCACTCAGGTTATGAGAAGGCTGTGAGCAGTGATTAACCACAGAAGTAATGACTGAGAAAAAAATCAATGGGACAAGATGGTATAGAGCACACACCTGGAGCTCAACTGGATGGGAGGAAAAAACAAAAAGGATCGAGGCCAGGCCTGGGTAAGAGATGCTTTCTTGGTCCAACTGGATCAGGGTTACCTGTAGTTCATTACAGAGGATTAGAATTGCTCAACTAATTCTTTTATTATCTTTATAAAATCCCAGAGTAAAGAACCTATCCAGGTATTGCTCTATTCAGCTATCAGCCTGGGAGGACCCTACATGATTTCTGCTGGGTCAAGAGTCTAGCACCCAGAAGATGTAAACCATGAAAGCATATTTTTCCCCTTACACACATGTGGATTTTTCTGGTGGGTACCCTGGCTGCACATCATAAAAGGTCTTCTGAACAACAAGAATGTTAAGTAAATCAGGAAAAAAATCTAAATTGGCTTAAAACAAAAGGTGTTAAGAGGAACAGAAATTGTTCTGCACTATGGATGATTATGGAAGGGACAGGCTCAACCCATTGACCACTGTAATGAAAAAATGATGTTGAAAATATTAAGCCTGCTGAAGAAGGGGGAAAGCCTGAAAATGTTAATCTGTGATATTCTGATTATAGAAAGAAACTTATCATAAACATTCCCTCCTGAAACTGATTGCATTGAAAGCATAACAAATACTGGAGGTTAATCTCTGATAATCCTATGAGGAAGGAAGATGAGAGATGAATATAAACCACTATTATTTGTATAGACTAGAAAAGAAAGTGGAAGAGCAACCCAGCTTAAATAGAGAACATGATAAACATCATCTTCCTTTTTACATCCAAGCAGTAGAATTTACTAGACTGAGAAGAGAACCTTTAATAACAGGAATGAAAGGATGACCAAGCAGAATTACAAATGTCTAGCAAAAGAATAAGAGGATGAAAAGTTTGAGGATACCAGCAATAGGTGTGTGGTTGTGCACCACAGAGGAATCTAGACTGGACAGGGTAGAAAGGGAAGCATTAGAAAGGGGGGCAATGGCCATGTTGTAAAGGGAAGCTTGGGAGTTTAGTGGTCTTGATGTGGTGAAGAATCAGAAGATTTGTAAAGAAGGAAGTTAGCTAGAAGGAGGGAAATTTGGGTCATTGTGGGATACAGAAGTTTACATCTTATTGATGGTGGATTCTTGGAAATAACAATTACCAAGTGATGTAGGTGATTGAAGGGGAGTAAGAGTCATGGGTAGTCAGAGAAAAGGAGTTTCAGGTCTGGCTCTTGGGTGGTTCAACTACATAGATGTTGCCCATGACAGTTGGAGGAATTGGGGTGGAGAGGAAAATAGCTCTGCAATTGCTAAAGTCTTCAGTGAAGAAGGGAAGAGGTCAAGAGTTAAGCAAATAAAAGCAATGAGAAGTAGTAATAGTGGGATGGATGAATGTCATTAGCCTCAAAGGAAGAGGGCTTTCATTATCAAGCAGATCAAAGAGCAATGGGTTGGAAACAGCTAGGAGAACTTCCCCTAAGCCTGCTTCTCCATGAGATGTGAAGTGTGGGAGAAAACTCAGCCTCCAGCCAAAGGGGAAGTAAGTATCTGCTCAGGTCCAGCTGCTATTTAGGTAAAACAGTGTCCCTAGTTGTGTCCTGCACAACAGTACCTCCCCCAGATGTTAAAGAAGCTCAGCCAAATAATGTCAAATAAAAGGTTCCCTGATCAGATAAGTTTGAAATATACTGCATGATATACCCTCTTCCAAAAGAATCATGTTACTAGCTAAACAGTTTCAGGAAATCCTGTGGAGTAGAAAAGTGTTTTATCCAAATGTTTTCATTTGTACTAATATTTGACCACTGAATCATTCCCTGGGGGCATTCCCAGATAGATGTTTTATGCCATGGGGGAAGTTGAGTTAAGAAGGAAGAAAGAGGCTTCAATGAAAAGGTAAAGAGATAAATATGTAGAGATAGAATATGGGATACAAAGTCAGCCTGCCTTGTTTTGAATTCCAGCTCTGTTACTTGGGCAAACTACTTGCTCTGTATGCTTCAGTTTCCTTACCTATAGGAGAAGAAGATGGAGAAGGAGAAGACCTATATGGTAGGGTGATAGTAATGATCAAATTAACACAGGAATGCTTTGAGAAATGCCTGGTGACTGATGTGTACCCCCCTACTCCAAATGAGAACTGTTATTACTGCAGAGTTTATTTGCAAAGAAAGGAGAGTTCCAAGTGACAAACCAGTTCCAAACAGTGGGAGATTCCAGAGGAGAGTAATTCCAAAAAAAGGTAGGAAGGGTAACTCTCACATGTACCTGAATTGGGTAGAAATGTGGATCCCAAGAGTACTTCCCCAGAAACATTACTAAAAATCCTACCCACCTGCACAGTTTAAGAGTTTATAGTTTCACTATTTCATGCCCACAGCTGTGTGAACTACATAAGACAAGATGAACACTTGTTAGTGTGTTTGCTGTTTAAATTTTCTCTGGTGTGACTTTTTCATTTATTTCTTTTGCCCATTTATATGGTATATCAAGGTATTAAATTATTTTTCTCCAAATGTAAACAGTAGTCCTCCCCCACCTCCCTCTATGCCTTTTTCTCTTTGCCTGACTCAGAAAAAACCCTGAGCTGGTTCCATTCATACCAGGCATGTCAATGACCTTCTCATTGGGAATATAAAGAGGTGTAATCAATTCGTTTTTAATAAGAATAATGGGTAAGAAATACAGCGGCCTTCCTGATCAAAGCCCTTGCAACTATCTTATTCCCTTTTCACTCAATATCTTTTCAAAATTACTTACCCAATACTTTAGTCCTCTCTTTTTAGCTGACAATTTTGAATCAGGAATATTGTACCATGTCCACATCTCTGAAATCTAATAAGATAGAACATGCTTTTCCTGCTCTGTGAGCGTTCAGGAAAATGGGTGGAGGAGAATGCTCCAGGCCACCATCGGGGAGCCCTGCCTCTATCAAACATAGTCCCTGAAGGAGATGACAAGGACATTAGCTTACTATTCAGCATCCAGCCTGAGAAAGCATGGTGAGCCAGATAGGAAGAAAAAAGCAAATTCAAACCTTCACAAGATTCTTTGCTGGTGACTTACACCCATGCAGGGCCATACTATTTAAAAAACCCGGTCATCTTCCCATTGTTTTTTCACAACAATTCTGTCCCTATGGGCAGCTCTATGTTGATGAGGCAACACCTGATTTTGATATTTCTAAATATATGAAAATACCTGAAATTGGTCATCTGCCCTTCCCTAAGGTCAGTATAATGGGAAGTATAATGGGAAGAGAAGGAAGGTGTGTAGGCCAATTCCTAGACTTGTAGAAATGATGTCCCCAATCCACTCCTCTCCTTTCTACTACACTTGAAGCTAGACTAGCTCTTCCAAGCCTATGCCTTCTACCCAACGAGATTTTTTTTTTTAAATCAGGGCACTGTCAATTTTTCTTTCTCATAGTTACCTTGGTTTTAGACCCTGGACCTTTCTCATGTCACACCACATTTGAGCACAAAGGATATAGGACCACAGAGAGCTTCCCTCACTCTAAAATGTAAAGCAACAGCATTAATGCCAATATGTTTGTATTGCCTTCTTACTTCCATTTTTCAAACAATTCTCTGTTTTGGAGATGAGGTAGCTGAAGGTCACCATGGTTAAAGTGACATGACCAAGATCTTCACCTGCCTTGTCTTTGAGGAGGACTCCATGCCAGCTCCTCTGACTCCTAGAGTCCTGTCACTCTGTGAATAGGGGATGGAGAGATGGAAACTGAACCACTCTGAGCCCCTCCCCTATTTCGTGGAGAGTAGCTCAGCTATGACCTGTAATATCTACTGCAGTTCTGTAATATTATATTGCCAATAGGGTTTCATGGCTGAAATAAAAGTTTGAAAATCAGGGCATTACCTTGGGAAATTTAAAGTCATGGTCAAGGGAAAGCAATTGTCATCACCATCAGAATCAGATTTATCTGAGCTCTTGTTCTTTCTTTTCAATTTTTTAAAAATATATTTTTATTAATTTCAGAAAAGAAAGGAGAAAGAGGTAGAAAGATCAATGGTGAGCGATAATCGTTGATTGGCTGTCTCCTGCACACCCCCCACTGAGAATTGAACCCCACAACCCAGGCATGTGCTCTGACTGGCAATCAAACCATGACCTTCTGGTTCATAAGTTGACACTCAACCACTGAGCCACGCCAGCTAGACTGAGCTCTTGTTCTTTTAAGAAACTGTAGAGATAAAAAGGCTTTAAGACATGGCCCTATAATTAAAGACCTGATAACTTAGTTGATAATAAGGAATTTTAAAAATATCAATATGTGCACTAAAAATTGGTATATTCCATAAGTGTGATGGCTACTCAAATAGTTTATTGGAAGAAAAGGTCCTTCTATAAGGGACAGGAAATATAGAAATTACGATTCAAAGATGGGTTCTCCAGGATTTCAAAACTGAAAATGGAGTATGATCCAGAGCTAAATGAAGACAATTGTTCACATGCAGAAACTACAGTGTGGATCCTTGACTAATGATCCTGCAATAGGAAAGTATTTTATTAATAGCCACCTTTATTGTGCTAAGTGTTGTATATGAATTGTCTTATTTGATTCTCACTTTAACTCAGTGATGTGGGTATTATTATTCTCATTTTGAATGAAAGGAAACTGATGTTTAGAGAGTAAAGTGACAACTCCAGCACCAGAGATTATCAAATCTAAATAAATCTAAGGAATATGCGTGAATGCTGGTAGGTAAGCAAAGCATGGCTCTGGAGGAAATGATAAATGTTCAAAATGGCTGGGACACAGGATGGGTGAACTAAAGAAAAATAAGTGACTGGCTTCTTTCACTTAGCATAACATTTTAAAGTTTTATGTATGCTATATTCTAGTGTATGGGCATACCACATTTTGTTTACCCATTCATCACTTGATGAGTATTTGGGTTGTTTCGATTTGAGGCTCTTATGAATAACGCTGCTATGAACATTGTGTACAAGTTTTTTGTGTGGACATGTTTCCATTTCTTGTGGGTATGTACCTAGAAGTGGAACTTCTGGGCCATCTGGTGACTCTCGTTTTCCAACCTGGCCCCGCTATTTTACATTTCCACCAGCAATGTACGCGGGGTCCAATTTTTAAACATTCTCATGAATGTTTTTTGTTTTATTTTATTTTTATACAATTGATTTTTTAAAAATATATTTTATTGATTTTTTACAGAGAGGAAGGGAGAGAGAGAGTTAGAAACATTGATCAGCTGCCTCCTGCACACCTCCTACTGGGGATGTGCCCGCAACCAAGATACATACATGCCCTTGACCGGAATCGAACCTGGGACTTTTCAGTCCGCAGGCCAACGCTCTATCCACTGAGCCAAACCGGTTAGGGCATGGACTGAATGTTCTTGAGCATCTCCAGGAAAGCCTGCGGGGATGGTGCCTCCACATTCTGGAAGCTGTTCTGTACTCTGCCGCACAGGAAGAAATATTTCGCCTCCAGCCAGATGAACCCGAAGTGGTTCTCATCGAACAGGATGAAGACTCCAGGGAAGCACCCGGGGTAGAATGAGCCATCTGAGGTAACAGTGTCCAGGGCATAGAAACACATCCTGCAGGTTCGGGGGTAGTTCTGGTCTCTTGTGCGCATGCCCACAGGCGGAACAAACCGGACAGGCTGCTCCTCCGAAGCTGCAGCCCCGGACTCCCCCACGCTGGGCTGGGCAGGGCTCTGCCAGCCATGGCCCTTGCTTTCCTCAGTCCCATCTTCTTGCTGCTGCTGCTGCTGCTGCTCCCGGATCACCTGCTCGTCAATCTCCTGGACGACGCGGGAGAGCTCATTGAAGTTGCGGAAGATCTCGCCATCTCGCAGCTGGATGCTGCGCATGAGGTGGATCTCTAACGTCTTCTTGGAGACTCCCGTGATCTTGGTGACCCTGGCATACTTCCCATGGAAGCTGAGCATGGCAATCATTAGGCCGAAGACATCGTAGTAGTATTGGAAGAGGCCTGGCCTGATGAGGTCGTCCGGGTGGCTCGGCGGGAGATAGAGGCGGCGGTAGGTCAGCCAGTCATACTGCTGTCTGTCCTCCAGCACCAGCCCCCCTTCTTCCCTAAGCCACGTTGGTAAATCTGTTCCGTGGTCTGTGTTCTTGCACCGGGTCGTGAACCTGTCCTTCTCAATCTGCATGTGGCAGTTGTGGGGCCTGCTGTTGATGCCTGCCATGCACTCCACCGTGGCTGATTTCCTCTCCTTCAGGCGAATTCTGAACGAGGGCTTGAAATGTATTGGGCCACCCACATGGGTGTGAAGGGAAGGCCTGTATTTCCAACCAGTAATGCATAAGCCGTCCACCACTACATTCACTAGTGTTCTGTAGTACTCATTATCTAGCTGCCACAATCCCAAAATGTGTCTGTATGGGAACAGCTTCGCATAGACTTCTCGATAAGACAGACCCATCATCTCCAGGTTCTGCAAGTTTTCACGAACGCCAAACTCCTCGTGGCAGCGCCTTCTCCAGATGCTGTCGATGTGCAGGATGTGGTGGAATTTGGTGCAGGCCTGGAACAGTCTGGGCAGGTGGGTGCCAGGAACCCAGGCGAAGATCTCCACCAGCATCTCCACCGGCAGGTCCTGCAGCGAGCAGTGCGGGGGTGGCATGGGGCTCACAATTCCTCCACTCCCCGCACAGCACCACGCTGCCACATCCCCCTCGATGTGCTTTTTTGCTGGGGCCCGCTTGCCGTAGGCCGCTGCCATCTCAACTGGGCGCTGGCGCTTCTGAGGACACCGACATCCCCGCGAAGAGCCCACGCTGCAGAGGCAAGCGCACTCCTCCATGCCTCCACAGGTAACAGCCACCACAGTGTGGGCCGCTGTGCCTCAGCCAGGCTTTAAGCTGGCTCGCCCCGCCCAAGAGTCCAACCACGCCCCCAGGGCCTAGCCACGCCCCCTCAGAGAGGAGCCAATTGTAGAACTTTAAACCCATAACCATTAACAGTAGCCTCCCTTTCCCAGTGCCCCCTCCCTGTCCTCCCGCCCTAGCCCCAGGCAGTCACTAATCTGATTTCTGTATGGATATGCCTCCAGTGATATGCCTATGGGGGGGGGGGGCATTTCACATAAATGCAGTCATAATATCTGGTCTTTTGTGACTGGCTTCTTTCACTTAGCATAACATTTTAAAGTTTTATGTATGCTATATTCTAGTGTGTAGGCATACCACATTTTGTTTACCCATTCATCAGTTGATGAATATTGGGTTGTTTACAGTTTGAGGTTCTTATGAATAATGCTGCTATGAACATTGTGTACAAGTTTTTTGTGTGAACATGTTTCCATTTCTTTTGGGTATGTACCTAGAAGTGGAACTTCTAGGTTATGTGAACTTGAAAAACATTGGGTTAGTTTCTATAATTCTGAGAACATACTTGATTTATATAAATATTTCATTTTACATATACATATATGTTAATAAAGTTTGTTTTGATTGGGAGAAAAAAAGAAAAATAAGAGGCAGGCCCTAGCTGGTTTGGCTCAGTGCATAGAGCATCAGCCTGCGAACTGAAAGGTCCCAGGTTCAATTCCGGTCAAGGGTACATGCCTGGGTTGTGGATCCCCAGTGGGGGACTTGTAGGAGGCAGCCAATCCATGATTCTCTCTCATCATGGATATTTCTCTCTCTCTCTCTCTCTCTCTCTCTCTCTCTCCCCCTCTTCCTTCCTCTCTGAAATCAATAAAAATATATTTTAAAAAAAATAAGAGGCAGGAAATAAAGAGGATTCACTCTTCAAAGCATAGCCCACCAGTATCAGCTGAACCAATAACCAAAGGGGTGTAGGCACATTGCTTATTCTTTCCTACTTTCTGTTTAGACAACGGATTGCTTGGGAACACATACACTGAGATAGGAAACGAAGTCACTGGCACCTGTTTCTTTAATGAGCCTCTATTTAAGAAGGTAAAATCCCAAGCTTTAAACTCCAAGGAAAAGGCCAGTAGATGAAGATTTTGGAATACGATGTCAGGTCATCCCATGTCTTCCAGAATTAGGTGATCATGGCTATAAGGTGACTCATAAGGAAAGTACTTAAGGATTTGGAAACTGACCCTGAACTGGGGAAGAGCTGATAAGACCAATAATAACCAGATTTAAGGAGCATGAGCTTTGTGACAGCACTTCCTGCCAGGTACTTTATTCACATCATCTCATTTTACCTTTTCAACAAGTCTATGAGTAAATGCTAATGCCATCTCTATAAGGAAACAAAACTTTTAGAGAGATGAAGCAACTTTCTTATTTCTTCCATTTTCTTGGCTAGAAATAGTTGAGGCTGGATTTGTACCCAAGCTCATCTGAAGCCAAAACCCATTCTCATAAACACTTTACAGAATAAAGATTGAAAGACAAAAGAACACATCTGAAGAGTGGTACAGCAGCTAACTTCATCAGAGCAGCTCTTTGGTTTAAGGGTCTTAGAGATGGGATATAGTCCTTTGGTGACTGAGTGATTTGGAAGACCTAGTGTCGAATGGACTAGAGCAGTGATCAGCATTCATCAATGGCCTGAACTAGGAGCCAGATCAAAGAGTCTGCAAAGCTAGACTTCAATGCAGCCTAGAGATGACTTACAGAGTAAGTTAGTCAAGATAGACTGGTTTTGCTATAGTAACAACCCCCAAATCTGAGTGTTTTAATACCACAAAGCTGTATGTCTCACTGAAGCAAATTTAGTTACTGAGCCAGGTATCTATCCAGGGGGCAACCATTCTCCATGGGATGACCTCAAACTCCAGGCTGCTGGAGATGCCACCATGCTGTGCAGCCTTCTTGGTTGATTCATCAGGGAAGAGCACAACTAGATAATTATATAATTTTATTGCTTCCACCCAGACATGACATCTTTCACTTGACCCACTCTTCATTTGGCCAGAACTAATCACATGGCCTCACTTACCTGCATGGTTGCTGATGGATGCAATACTCCATGCACCATAGGAAGGGAATTGAGCACCAATGGAGACTGGTATGCCTACCATGGGAGCCTCTAAAGAGTTATCAATAGCATGCCCTCTCTATGTAGTGATTTACTAGATAATTCACAATCACCCTTCCCTGAAAACTGCCTCACATCATCCATGAGTGGTATCAGCTGATACAATTGAATTTGTTACACTGAACCAAGGTCTCTATTTATTGGACATGGAGTCCTAAGTTCCCTGACCTAAGAAACACCATTCTGATTCTCTCTCTCTCAGAGTTAGAACACATATTTTGGGTATCTCTGTGTGTATCCTTAAAGTAAATCCAATTTTTATGTTTAAGTGAGCTCAAGTTCTTTTCCATTCTTTCATGGCCTCCATATTGATAAATGGAAATAATTGGCTCAGATTGATGAACTGACAGGCACAGATATTGTTTGGTAAATTAAATAGGGTCTGTTTATTGTAGAGATTCAGAACAAAAGCTAATAAAATCAAGATTCACAGTAGACAGATTAGCAACATTCTCCAGGAGTGAAAGAGATACAAGCTTCTATCTAAACCAGTGATGGCAAACCTTTTGAGCTCGGCGTGTCAGCATTTTGAAAAACCCTAACTTAACTCTGGTGCCGTGTCACATATAAAAATTTTTTGATATTTGCAACCATAGTAAAACAAAGACTTATATTTTTGATATTTATTTTATATATTTAAATGCCATTTAACAAAGAAAAATCAACCAAAAAAATGAGTTCGCGTGTCACCTCTGACACGCGTGTCATAGGTTCCCCATCACTGAATCTAGACCATACAGTCCTCCTTCTGGGTCCCCAAATCTGAAAGAGAGTAAGCTTCTCATCAGAACCTGTGAATATCCAAATATATCTCTCTAAAGAGGCAGCTTTATACACATGAGCAGTTCTGTGTGTAGGCTGGTCTGGATGCACGCCGGAGACCCTGTCATCTAGAGCAGATTCAACTCATTAATCTCAATGTTATACCACAGGCACCATGCTTACAGGGTGCAGATCGGCTGTGTAAGCTCAGGGAAATAGCCAACAGCCTCTGAAAGGGCCCTGTTCAGCTGGACTTACAGGACACCTAAGTCAAGCAGGGCTTTCACCTCTACCAACACAGTCACTTGAATTCTAAGGGGCAAGAATGAAGTGGAATCCAGGGTTATATTTCAAACTTCAAATTTCTTTGCTAAGCAAAATGGGGTCAGGTCCTATGATAATCAAAATGCACGAAGCTCTTTTCCTTCTTTCTTTTTTTCTCCCCTTTAAGAACACTTCTGGTTGAGAATACAAGAGAAAAGGTCATATCTTAAATCACTTCAGTGGCAATTGCTCACATGCCTTCAGAACACACTTAACTCCATGTGTCCTTTCCTATGTCTTCTTAAGAGGAGTAATGCTACTATAATCATGGTTCAATCACACACATTGAGCACCATCTTACTGGAATGGAAATTAAAGACTACCACTCAAACAAAAGTTTAATGATTTATTCGGCTTAAGGACCTGAACAAAGCAGTGCAGAAAGAAATAGAAATCATCAAAAATGGCAAAGGGTAAAATTTAAAGAACATTGCTTGCTTAAAAGATCCAAAAATCTGGGCTTCAAACAGCTGTAGACATATAATATACATTTACCAAGGAAAAGAAAATATTTCCAACATGTTTCTTTGTTACTGTTTATTTAAATGTTATAACTTGATTTTTTTATTATAACACTTGCTCATTGTGGAAAATGTTAAAAATGCAGGAAAAGAGAAAATGAAAATTAATTATCGTATTGCAAGCCTGAGAGATTCTCTGTTGACTCTATATATGCATATGTGCATCTGTCTATATCTATGTGTACACACACACACACATACACACACAATTTTTACAAATGATTTTATCATTTTAAACTCTTAACAATACCACTGCATGGTAAGCAATACTATTACTCATCAATATCCAATTCCCCTCTGCTTCCAGGCCCACTACATGACTTACTTTATGGTCCTTTGAGATTGGATGTGACCACTGACTTTGGCAAATAAAATGTGAGTTGAAGTGGCGTATGTCATTTTGGAGTGGAAGCATTGAATCTTCTCTCTCTCTCTGTTGTCACATGGAGGTGTCATAAGATGGACATATGCGAAATGCTAAGCCAACACATAGAGAAGAACGGCCCTTGAAAGTCACCATCTCTCTATAGGTCTTCGTGTAATATGCTGAAAGAATATATATTTTAGTGAAATTTTTGCTCATATTTATGGTTATTTTCTTAAGGTGCAATCATCGAAGGAAAAACCATAGCTCAAAAGATATATAACTATATATAAAATCTTAAGTTTTAAAAAATATAGTGCCCAATAATCCTACAAAAAGATTGTTGACAGAATCATCAATGGCATAAAAAATAGATAATTTCTCTATTTGATGTAAACATTCTATTTATCTTGTAATGGTGAAAATGGTGCCTTATGGTTTTTAATTGCAATTCTATGAGTTAAATATTTTTTCATAATTATATAGGTTATTTGCATTTCTTCTTTTTTAAAATTGATTTGAGAGACAGAGGAAGCGATAGAGAGAAAGAGAAATATTGATTTGTTCTTCCACTTATTTATGCAATCATTGGTTGATCTTGTGTGTGCCCTGAATGGGGATGGAATCCACAACCTTGGAATATCAGGATGATGCTTCGACCAACTGAGCTACCACACCAGGGCACATTTCTTCTTTTATGAATGATCTTTTCATCATTTTCTTATTGATTTCTTAAGATCTGTCTATTTGTTAAGTATGCAATTACTGATACTGGTGAAACAATGATACAGTCATTAAAAATTAACCTTTGTCATATGTATAGCATGTATTTTTTCCCAACCATTAATTTGGTTGGAAACAATCCAGTATTATTTATGTTTTTTAATGTACAGATGTGTTGATTATTGTTTTGTTTTTCAGATTATCTAATCTATTAATATTTTATTTATGTTTTGCCACTAGTAGCATGCTATAATTATCTTCTTCAACCCCCAAATATAGATATATATTTCTTCTAGTACTTTATAATTTTGTTTTTGTATTTAAATCTTTGCTCCATATGGCATATAAGTTATATATGACATAAAGTGCAGATCTATTTTTTCCCCAGATGGCTGGATTTCCTAGCATTGCTTGTTGAATAATCCTTTTTATACAAATTTTAAATGCCATGTTTTTCCATATACCAAGTTCTTAAAAATACTTGAGATTGGACTTCATTTTGTCCTACTGACCAATCTGTCAATGTCCAAATTGGTGTCAGGCTGGTTTAATTATTGTATCTTTATACTCTTCAATATCTCATATCATATATTGCTATTCCTTTTTGGCATTTTCTTGTCTATTTTTAAGTATTTATTTTTCAAGTTGAACTTTAAAAAATTCCACTGGGATATTTTTCTTTTTCAGGAACATTATTCAAGTCTTATTTAATGTCCTTTCATTAATTTATTTATCAAATGTTTATTGAGCACTTATTGTGAGCCAGGAAGCATTCTAGGTATTGGGGATACAATAGAGAACAAACAGAACTCCTTGCCTTCATGGAGCTTAGATTCATTCTAACGAGAGAAGAGAAATACAATCAACAAGATAAATAAGTAGTAAGGGCCAAAGAGCAATAAGGGCCGAACAGACAAAATAAGGCTGGGAAGGGGGATATGAACTAGAGCACTTATTGTGAGCCAGGAAGCATTCTAGGTATTGGGGATACAATAGAGAACAAACAGAACTCCTTGCCTTCATGGAGCTTAGATTCATTCTAACGAGAGAAGAGAAATACAATCAACAAGATAAATAAGTAGTAAGGGCCAAAGAGTAGTAAGGGCCGAACAGACAAAATAAGGCTGGGAAGGGAGATATGAACTAGCCTATCTAATAAAAAATAATATGCAAATTAACCATCACTCCGCAGTAAAGATGGATGTGCCCATAGAGGCCGGGGTGGGACACTGTTGGCATTGCCCCGGCAACGCGAGCCCAGCATCTGCACCCTGGCTGCACGGAGGGTGGGGAGGGGCTTCTGGCCAGAGGCCTGGGTGCGGGACGCTGGGCTTGCATTGCCCCCAGCAACACAAGCCCAGTGTCCGTGCCCCGGCCGCGCGGAGGGAAAGGAGGGGCCTCTGGCCAGAGGCAGGGGCGAGGGACATTGGCATTGTTACAGGCTGGGCTGAGGGACCTCCCTCCCCCATGCACAAATTTCATGCACCAGGCCTCTAGTTGTTTATCGTGGTTTTCAATCAGGTTCTTGAAGCAGATACTAAAAGAATCAGATGTGAAAAAGGTTTATTGGAAAGGAAACCTGGTGAAGGGTAAGGGAGCAAGAAAAGGCAGAAAGAAGTACCTTCAGACACCAGTAGATAACTGACACCCATAAAAAGGGAGAAAAAGAAGGAGAAATGAACGAGGGAGAGAGAAAAGGTAAAAAGAGCCTCTGATAATAAAAAAGTAATATGCAAATTAACCATCACTCCACAGCAAAGATGGCGGTGCCCATGGAGGCCGGGGTGGGACACTGTCGGCATCGCCCGGCAACGCGAGCCCAGCATCTGCACCCTGGCCGCATGGAGGGTGGGGAGGGGCTTCTGGCCAGAGGCCTGAGTGCGGACGCTGGGCTCACATCGCCCCCGGCAACACAAGCCCAGTGTCTGTGCCCTGGCCGCACAGAGGGAAAGGAGGGGCCTCTGGCCAGAGGCCGGGGCGAGGGACATTGGCATTGTTACAGGCTGGGCTGAGGGATCCCCCTCCCCCATGCACAAATTTCATGCACCGGGCCTCTAGTTGTTTATGGTGATTTTCAATCAGGTTCTTGAAGCAGATGCTAAAAGAATCAGATGTGAAAAAGGTTTATTGAGAAGGAAACCTGGTGAAGGGTAAGGGAGCAAGAAAAGTCAGAAAGAAGCATCTTCAGACACCAGTAGATAACTGACACCCATAAAAAGAGAGAAAAGGAAAGAGAAATGAATGAGGGAGAGAGAATAGGTAAAAAGAGCCTCTGACTGTGTTGCTCTGAGAATGTGGCTGTGGGTGGTACAAGGATTGCACTTTATTAATTTTATTTTATTTTTTTTAGGATTTGCTCTGAGAATGTGGCTGTGGGTGGTACAAGGATTGTACTTTATTAATTTTATTTTTTTTTTTAGGATGCCCTTTAGATAGCCTTGGGCTTTATTTAGTATCCCACAAAGCTCATTCATTGGCTGGGAGCAGCCTTGGGGGGTGTGGACGTGGTGGCTTGTATTGGAGCCGGAGGTGCAGCCATTGTAGGCATTAGGTCCTAAGGTGCTGAGGGAAAGGTGAGTTGTGACTCTCCATAGCCACCACAATAGGAGAAAGTGTTAACATTTCTAATAGGTTGGCTTTGAAGTTTAGTACATTTACCTTGTACATTTATATATATACTAGAGGCCTGGTCCACGGAATTCGTGTACTTGGGGGATTCCTCAGCCTGGCCTGACCCTTCTCGCAGTCCAGGAACCCTCGGGGGATGTCTGACTGATGGCTTAGGCCCACTCCCCACTTCTGGTTGAGCGGCGCTCCCCCTGTGGGAGCACACTGATCACCATGGGGCAGCTCTTGTGTTGAGCGTCTGCCCCCTGGTGGTCAGTGCATGTCATAGCGACCAGTTGTTCTGCAGTTTGGCCAATTTGCATATTAGCTTTTTATCTTATAGGACTAGAGGTCCAGTGCATGAAATTCGTTCACGAGTAGGGTCCCTAGGACTGGCCAGCGATCAGGGCTGATTGGGGCCTCCCGGCTGCCAGCTGGGGCCTTCCTTCCAGCTGCCAGTCAAACTCCTGAGGGGACACTTTGCATATTAGCCTTTTAGTGTATATATATATATCTTTATTATTGAAAGTATTACACATGTTCCCCTTCCCCCCCATCTTCTTCAGGCCCTCCTCTTCCTTGTCCCAGGCCTTCAGCACCCTATTGTCTGTGTCCATGGGTTATGCATATATGCATACAAGG
>NW_005370024.1:506812-532315 GCF_000412655.1 Myotis brandtii | reverse complement strand
CTCCCACCCCCCCCCCCCCCCCCCGCCTTCCCTCTGAGATTCTGCACTCTGTTTCATGCTTCCATGTCTCTAGATCCACTCCGTTTATCAGTTTATTTTGTTACTTATATTTCACATATGAGTATGATCATTTGACTTTGTACATTTCTTATTTATCTATATGCTATGATTCTGGTTGATATGAATTAGGGTTTTTTTCATGTCATTTGAAAATTAAATATTGCTTATATGCAAGAAAACTAAATTTTGGATACATATAACCTACCACCTTGCTCAATGCCTATTGATTTGATTCTTATGTTGAGATACTTACATTGTTAAGAACATTACCACAAATAGTTTTGTCTCCTCTGAAAATTGTTTCATTTCTTATTGCCAAATCAAGGCTGAAATACAGTGATAACAATGGACATATCCATGTTCTTGGGACAGTTTTTAAGTTTTATCCTTAGGATTATGTTAGGATTATGTTATGTTTTTCACTATGCCAAGACATGTGAAAAAAAATATTTCTGGATCAATTTCCTAAGAAAAGCTAAATTACCAAAATTAACTTAGGAAGTTGATCTAGAAACACTATTTTCACAGTCTTACGATAGAATTGCAAAGCATGTACTCTTATACATTTTCTGCCTCCTCCCTACTGTGATCATATCTTTGATCATTCTTCGGGTTTGTGGTTATGCTTTTACTTATTATTTCTCTTCATTAGGCTTCAAGAAGTTTTCTTCTTTTATGAGTCTTTTCAAATAACCAGCTCTTGAAGTACCTATCATGTCTGCATCTTTTTCTTTTCTAATTTATTAATTTCTGCTTTTATCATCAGGATTCTTTGACTCATTCCTCACTTAATTTTGTTTATCTTTCATGGGCTTTTAAAAGAGAAAAAAAGTGATATCTGTTTATACCTTTGGCATTAATGCCAATCTGGCCACATTTTTTTCATCATAATATGAACCATTACAGGCAGCATGGGATCATGACCAAAGATGTAGACTATGGTCTGGTGCCAATTGCCTGGGTTCATATCCTGGCTGTGCCTTTGCCAGCTGTGTGACACAGACAAACATTCCCACATCTGCAAAATGAGGTTTACTATTATAATAAAGCTTACCTGTAAAATCTTTACTGTAAAGATTACTTGAGCTAATATTTGTAAAGTTGTTGAAACAGGGCTTGGCTCATAGTAACTGCTATGTAATACATGAATAAATTATGTTTATTCAACACTTTATCCTTCACAAAGCCTTTTCACATGAATTTCTCCCTTAGTTAGCATGACAACCCTATGAGACAAACAGTTGCTATCTCTACATTATATATGATAAAATTGTAACTCCTACAAGTTGACTTGCAGGAGACCAACCACAGGTTAGAGAATGAAAGAGCCAGGTCTTAGGATTCTGTGATCAGTGTGTGGATGAAAGCTCAAATGACCTCTTTCATTTGGGGAGCTTGGGTGGACATAGACAGAGAAGTCCAAGTTTGGTCCCACTTCAGGCCATTGGCATCAGTTGTAGATATTGAGCCCTTCGACTAGATGGCAAACTTTCCAAGACTGGGACGGCAATTTGGTCAACTGTCAAGAAGAGTTTTGGAGCTTCCAGCTTTGGGACTTCCAAATGCAGTCCCCAGCAGCAGATGGAAGCCAAACAAGACCTCATCTAGGTGTGGGAGATGTAGGTTCTAGTCCTGGTACTGCCCTGTCTTACTCCTGAGCATGAGCAAGGTACTTTGCTCTGTTGTGCCTCTATTTTCTCAAATACTAAGTAGGGAAAATAAAATCTGCCCAGCTTGCTTCACATGGTCACTTTTGGGTTCAAAATATGTGAACGGCAGTGAAACATTTTGAAAGCTTATAAAGTTTTCCACATATGCAGGACATTGTGCATGTTAAAGGCATCGACCACACTGCTTTCTTTGCTTACACAACTGAGAAGTGAAAAACAGATGTGAAAGCAGCTCCCAGACATTGAGCTTGCCCCAATTTCTTACATCCTCCAGCTCTTACTCCACCAAAAGCATCATTGTTTTTTCACAGGAGAGGAAAAAAATCTATACATATCTGAACATAAATCTAATTTCCAATTGGCTTCTTTCAGAGTGAACCTTGGGTAACAGAACACAACAGAATTTTCCACAGGCACTGTTTTCCATGGCACAACCAAAACCAAGCAGGAAAGAGAAGGAACCAAAAACTTCCTTTGGCATTTAGCTCTTCCTTATGTTGCAAGAGCATGGGCCACCTGGGGAAAATAATCATATTAGGAGGGAAGGAAACAAATCCAATTTTGGGTCTTATTCCCAGAATTGTTTCTATAAATATGTATTTCTCCAGGATCTAGGAACTGTCCACTGAAATCTTTAGACATTTTAATTCATTGTATTTAGGTTTCATATTCTCCAACAAGAACCATTTTTAACTTTTCTAAAGTTTACAGCATAGAAATTGGAAGGAGATGTGTAAATCGCAACTACAAGATGCACAGGTGAGTATGGAAGACTGAAACTTTCACATTCCAAATAGAATCCCCATTAAGCTCAACAAGGAGATGTGAGCAGATAGATTTCAGAATCCTTCCTCCATCTGCAAATGAGAGAGAGAGGCGTTGTTTTCTCAAGGCTGACAAGCTTTATCCTTCCTGAGTTTCATTCCTCCCTTGCTGTATGTGCAGAGGAAGGGGGTGAGGAGGGAGGGAGTAGGAGAGGGAGAGACAAAGGAATCAATATCCAATGCATGTGCAGGAGAGGACCCTACTGAATTCACAGTTTGAGTTCAGGGCAGCAATTGTCTGTGGCCACACCTGAATGTCAGTGAGGCTCCACTCAAGTCAGGAAGGACCTCCAGAACTGGAAAGGATCTGATAATTATTGGGTATTACTATGTATTAGCCACTTGTTCAGAGATACACACACACACACACACACTAATAAATCTCATTTAAAGTGAGAGTGTTCCATGAGAGCAAAGATTTTTGACTGGTTTGTTCACTCGCTCCACTCAAGTCAGGAAGGACCTCCAGAACTGGAAGGGATCTGATAATTATTGGGTATTACTATGTATCAGCCACTTGCATACACACACACTTGTTCAGAGATACACACACACACACACACACTAATAAATCTCATTTAAAGTGAGAGTGTTCCATGAGAGCAAAGATTTTTGACTGGTTTGTTCACTCTTGTATCCCCAATGTCTTGCACATGGCAAGTGCACAAGAAATATTTGTGAAAGGAATGAATGAATTGTTACAACTCAATATGTGTGGGAATAATTGTGAATTTTGTTCTAAGATGAAAAAGCTAAGTTTCAGGGACATTGAAGAATATGTGAGGTGGGATTCAAGCCCAGGTGTGTCTTGACTCCACAGCTGATGTCTTTCAGGATTCCATGTTGTCCTCGCATAACAAACTGGAATGTATACAGCAAACTAGAAATCACATTCTACACAGAACCATTGAGGAACTAAAGCACTTAACTGATAAAAGGAACACTTCCAGCTAACAAGCTATGGAGGGCCCCTCCCCTTTCTGGGCTTCTGTTCTTCACCAGTGAGATGAAGGGATTAGATTAGATCAGAGTGCAAATAACTGGTACATGTGCCACTACTGCCCAGTTCATCTCCTATGACAGACAGTACTCATTGATCATAGCATTCTCTCCCACTGACCCCGGACACAACTTCATAAATATTCCTGACATGCTACCCCACCCATTGATTAAAGTTGGCATGCATGAGAGAGGCTCTTTGGCTTCTCTAGTCTAGATAATCTCTAAGGTCCTTCAAATTTATTTCTGTCCATAAATTCATCACTGTTTCTATCTAGCTGTGTATGTTTTTAGCACACCAACACACCAGGAGCGACAAAAGCCTCTAATGTGTTCTGAAAGCATATCGTATCAGTAAAACACCCCAGTGAAAAACCAGGTCGCCTTGCAACTCTGGATTTATCCTTATGGAGTCCTCTACTGTCACTACCTTCCTGATGGAAAAAGAAATTTTTTAACTACAAATCATCTAAATATTGTTGATAAAAAGATTTCCTTTTCTACTCTAGTCTAGATAATCTCTAAGGTCCTTCAAATTTATTTCTGTCCATAAATTCATCACTGTTTCTATCTAGCTGTGTATGTTTTTAGCACACCAAGAAACCAGGAGCGACAAAAGCCTCTAATGTGTTCTGAAAGCATATCATATCAGTAAAACACCCCAGTGAAAAGCCAGGTCGCCTTGCAACTCTGGATTTACCCTTATGGAGTCTACTGACACTACCTTCCTGATGGAAAACGAAATTTTTTAACTACAAATCATTTAAATATTGTTGATAAAAAGATTCCCGTTTCTCAGACTAAAACAATACTTTTTACAAGACTATATTCCACAAGCGAGCTAAGGTGAAAAGTTGGGACAGATCCTAGATTTAAAGTATTGGCCTTATAGTCAAAATTTGCTTGAGTTACACATACAGTGAAGATTGCCATGAAAAGTTGGGACAGATCCTAGATTTAAAGTATTGGCCTCATGGATTAGCTTATAGTCAAAATTTTCTTGAGTTACACATACAGTGAAGATTGCCATAAAATAAGATAACATTATCTGATAAGTATCAAGTCTGGATTTAGCAACTTTAAAGTTGTTTTATATGTCAGCCTCATAGCTTGGTATCTGGCTTTCAATGGTTTAGGAAGAGAGAATTTCATGATTATTTTTTCAAATTTACTTTTTTTAATAACACAACTAACCCTTAATAGCTCATGAGGTATTCCACCCATGCTATAAAAGTAGAAAAGTTAAATTTATTGTTTAGAAATTATAGCATTGGTTGTTCTATCAGGATCATTGATTTCAAACAACAAAAGTCAACACTGGTTGGTGCACATAGGAAGGGAACTCATTGAAAGGTATTGGGATATTCAAGGAATGCATCTGAAGGCTAGAGAAGTAGGCTCAGAAAGTATAAAGGAGACTGAGTACAGCCAAGATCCTGCCCCATCACTACAAGCCACATGTCTCCAACCTTTTGCCACAATGCTGGACTCAGTTGCCCTGGACACTCACTCCTGCACCAATAAAGTCTAGAGTCCAGCATAGGTGCCACGAATAATGCCTAACTGTTCCTGTCTCTTTTATCATATTCTCATGAATAAAAGTCCTGGGCAGAAGCTTCTGATTAGTCACACTCACATTTTAGTCCAGGATCTAGCAATTAGTGGATAGAGACAGAAAATACCTGCGCCCTCCTTGGGCTTCTGCTCATATAGAAAAGTTTTCAGGAGCTAGGCAACCACCATGACTAAAGCCCAGGACACCTGTTACAATGAAATGCCCTCATGAATACAAAGTGATTTTCATATCAGTGAAACACCCCAATAACAAATATCTATAATTTATTGACAACTACTTTCTTCCAGGCAATGTACTATATATAATCTCCTTCATCTCATTTAATTCCTCATAATATCCCTAATAAGACAGGCACTATTATCCCCATGTCAGGGGCAAGGAAAGAATAATTTGTCCAGGATCACACAGCTAGGAAACACCAGAGCCAGAATTCAAAGGAAGGCCTTACAGAAGCCAAAACTAGTGTGTGCCCCTAATCATTAAACTGCACTGTCTCTCCCTGAACATTGCCACGGTGGCCTGGGTCTTACCAGGTATACAGTACATGCTTGTTTGGCACTTCCTTTCACCAGGCAGTCATTCAATGAGTATTTGCTACATATAAGCCAACATCATAGACATCATGGGGCAAATTTAACATGAGCATAGCACATATCAGTCTCTACATTATGAAGGATAATGAAATATTTGCAAGAGACATGCACGGTAAGTCACACCCTGCAAATCCGTTGAGGGAGCGGACTGTGACTTTCTTACTCACCCTATATCCTCAATGCTTCACAGTGCACTCTCAGTAAACATTTAATGAATGGATAAAAATAACTAATATTTAAAAAGCACTAACCATGAGCCAAGTACTATGCCAAGCTCTCAAGAGATGAGTATTATTATCTCCACTGTGAACACTGTGGCTCAGAGAGGTGCATTTGCCTCAGATGACAGGTGAGTAGGGGGCATAGTTAGGATACAAACCCGTGAAGCCAGCACCTTGCTCGGGCTGAGTGTTTCATCTTCAGGTTGACTTTGCTGCAGGGAGCATGCCAGCTAGAGCAGTCAGGGCCTCACTTTTGCACCCCACAACCGCCATAGGAAAAGAGGGCATCCTTTTCAATGGCTGTCTTAGGAGACAAGAAATGTCTTTTTCACAATTCCTGGACAGACCTCCTTACCTCTTTGCATCTAATTGGAGGAAATTGGTCATATGCCATTCCTAAATTGATCCCTTTAGCCAAAGTGAAGATGTGAGTTACTAGCCTTGACCTAAGTGGCCAGATCAGAATCATGGACATAGCAGGGGGTATGGAGGATCCCCTTACTAGGTCCAAGCCCTGCATCTGGAGGTAGTTCAACTTCCCCTGGAGCGTGTGGGCTATTGGCTGGTGGATGAATTCCTGAAGGTCAATTGAAATATTCTCAGGAGAGGTAATGGGCAGGATGGGTGCTCCTTAGGCAATTGACAATGTCCACTATAACCCTCCCTTTTAAAGTCCCACACGGCTCCCCACAACTCTCAAAGTCCAAGTGGTTTGGCAAGGCACCCAACTGCCTTCACCATTCCCTTTCAACCTGCCTTTCCAGGCTCACCTTCAGCCACTGCATGTCCCATGTGTTTTCTTCCTAGAACTCTTCACTCGTCTGTACAAGCATGACTCCCATCCCTTGCTTTGGCCCATGCCATCCTGCACTTGGAAAGCTTTTCAACACGCAGTAAGAATGGAGGCTCTGGTAGGCAGCCTTTTCTTTTTGTTTTTTAATAGACTTTTTTTATTGCTTTTAGAGAGGAAGGGAGAGGGAGAGAGATGGAAACATCAGTGATGAGTGGGAATCATTGATCGGCTGCCTCCTGCAGGCCCCACACTGGGGATTGAGCCGAAACTTTTTTAATAGACTTTTTTTATTGCTTTCAGAGAGGAAGGGAGAGGGAGAGAGATGGAAACATCAGTGATGAGTGGGAATCATTGATCGGCTGCCTCCTGCAGGCCCCACACAGGGGATTGAGCTGCAACCCCGGGTATGTGCCTTGACCAGGAATTGAACTGTGACCTCCTGGTTCATATGTCAATGCTCAACCACTGAGCCATGCCCACTGGGCATCGTAGACAGCCTTTTCTGAACACTACTATAACCCTCCACCACTGTGCTCCATCAGAGAGGGACTGGTGAAGCTGCAGCTCCCCAGTATCTCCATCATGGGGCGCTGTGGGACTGTCTGCACAGGTTGCCCTCCATCCAGTCCTTCACTCCAGGGGTCAGCCCAGTACCTGGAAAGTAGGCGGCTCCAGTCTAAAGACAATAAGGAGCGAATGAATGCTAACGTGATATACTCTCTCAACTTCCAAGCTTTCTAACCCTTATCACAAATTACATATTCATTGACATAAACATTGGTTTGGTGTCTATTTCCCCATCCTATATAATAAAGAGCTAATATGCAAATGGTCATCACACCCTCACATTGTCACACCGTGGGGAGAAAGGAATGGGGACCAGCCAGGCACAAATGAGCTCGCAAGAGAGGAATGGGGACCAGCCAGGCTGTGGCCCAGGAGAGGGACAAGCCACAAGCCCCGTGGTCCCTGGCATCAGCACATGCACCTGTGGCCAGGGAGAAGGACAGGCCGCCCGCCCCGCGGTCCCAGGTACGAGGACCTGCGGCCCAGGCGAAGCCAACCGTCCATGGTCCCCTGCGGCTGTGGCCAGCCTGGGCGAAACCAGCCCAGGTCCTGGGTGCCTGCAGTCAGCCAGAGGGAGGGAAGCCCGGGTCCCAGGTGCATGCGACTGGCCAGAGGAGAAAATCCTGGGTCCCAGGTGTGAGGCGAGACAGAGGCAATTAGGGGCGATCAGGCCAGCAAAGGAACAGTTAGGGGTGATCAGGCCAGTAGGGGAGAAGTTAGGGGTGATCAGGCAGGCAGGCAGAGGTGGTTAGGGGCAATCAGGCAGGCAGAGGTGGTTAGGGACGATCAGGCAGGCAGGCAGAGGGGTTGGGGGCTATCAGGCAGGCAGGCAGGCGAGTGGTTAGGAACCAGCTGTCCCAGATTGTGAGAAACAGTTGGACATCCCCCAAGGGGTCCCATATTGGAGAGGGTGCAGGCCGGGCTGAGGGACCACCTCCCTGTGAATAAATTCCATGGCGGGGATCATGTCTCTTGTTCACCTTGGCAAGACTATCACAGTATCTGAAACATTCCAAGGGTTTAATAAATATCTGTTGAATGCATATAGCATCTAGGAGTTAAAGATGCCTAAAAACTGCACACCCTATTTTTCCCCCATCATATGTATTTCCATCTTTGAGGACATAATATTTCTCATAGGAACAGAGAAGAAATCTCGGCTTTAGTCCAGACATCTTTTCCCAGCTTCAGTTCCTGAAAGAGGCAAAACCCCAAGTCACATGGTTTTGTATTTAGAATATTAATTCCCTAGGTCAAGCAGAAAAGGTGATACTTTCCTTAATGAGATGCTCTTACACTAATTTCTATTTGTATGCAAAAGATGTGGTGGGTTTAGCACCTGGAGATCCCCACCCCGCCTCCTGCACACCCCTGCACACCCATATCTGCAGAGCAGGAGAAGGGGAAAGGTTTCTGATTTATTACACATAAACAAAATGAATAAGATAACATTTTATTAGTTAGAAACCATTGTAAAAACAGCAATAAAATGAGGCAGTACCAGTGGAAGACGCCCTTATCAATAAATCCTCCGGCGTTTAGGACCCTGGTGCATGTTGTAATGATAAAAAACATAATTAAAAGGATTGAATTGCAGAACTGTATCATTTAATCAAGAGGCAGCCTGATAACAATAGGAAACATCGGGACAGTGATGGTCTGTGAATCTCTAACCTTCGGGGGAAAGAACGGTGTCTGAGATTCAAGTTGTATTAGCTAATGTGAGGAGAATCCATTTTGTAGGTTGTGTCTTATTGAAACATGCCAATCCAGGCAAGAAATGTCTCGCCTTTAAAACCTGTATCTTTTAAAGTCTTGTTTCTGGTGGTGAGCAGTAAATGGCTTTATTAAATGAGCCAGGTCCAGCCTATCAATTGTAGTTGATATTATAACTAATTGCTATAAGTGACAAAAACCGTTTTTGTTATTTTTTTTTTCTTCCAGAGCCTCTTGGTATTTCTTCCCTTGACTGAAAATCTTCATTTCATCCTAGAAAATCCTTATGACACATTGCAAATACTTTTTATATAAAAGCAGCACCGGGAAACGCTGAGACTTCGGAGGTTTTTCATTTCCCAGAAAGCCGGAGTCAGTTTTTAGAAAGTAAATTGTGTCCCTACCTTTTCCCTCCCCCCAGGTCAACGCTCCCCTCCCCCACCTTGGTCAGTTTAATATGACTCACTGCCTGGGCTTTGTTCTATGCAATAACATTTTCTCCCGGGAGTCTGATCATGCAAAACACTCCCGCTGAGGGAGTGGAAATTTACCCTGGAAGAAACCTGATCAGAATGTCTAAAGACTTTACTGGCTTGTTCTCCTTAACTCCTCCCAAATTTCCCTGAGAATAATAAGTAAACCACAAATTTAAGGTTGATAACACCCAGTGACAATAGGCACAATGAGACAAGGTCCAGTTCAGAAAGAAAACCGAAGCTGAATGGATTATTTCTGATGTTTCTCCTGCTGCTCCGAGAATTCTTCCACCGAGAATTCTTTGCTCCTTTCCTCCTTTCTATTTTGGGTTATTGTCATTCTGCAGTCATTGGGCTGATCTGATCAATGCATCAACTTTTTTTTTTAAACAACTGCCAGATACCCAATAACTTACCTTAAGCCAAGTAGCTATTATTTTGCAACATTTTAACAAACTCAGGCGTATTTTCTGTAGTACAAGTGACATCGATTTACCACTAAAATAACGCACATGTTCATAAATAAAATCAGGAGAAAGCTTGGTCGTGATTTCTTTATAAAAAGTCTTAAAGCAAGCCCATCTCTGTAACATGTACACACATATACATAATATAAAGTAATTAATAATGAATAGAATGTACTAGTAGTATTCATACACATATATGGATGCATATATGTGAGTATACTTAAGCATTTATACATTTTTTATCCTCACCGAGGGTATGTTTATTGATTTTATATATATACTTATGTATATATTCATTTTTTATCCTCACGAGAGGATATGTTTTTATTGATTTTAGGAAGGGAGAGAGAGAGAGAGAAACATCAATGTGAGAGAGAAGCAATGATCTCCACTGGGGATCAAACCTGAAATCTGGGTATGTGCCCTGACGGGGAATCAAACCTCAGACCCTTCAGTGCATGGGACCAGGCTCCAACCAACTGAGCCACACTGGCCAGGGCTACCTTTTTTTCTTTTCTTTTTTTTTTTTTATTTGAAAGAGTAAAGCTAATGATTATGGAAGACATGGAAGTTAGCCCAGCCCAAGAAGTTTGCTTCTCCTCATGAACATTTACCAAGTGATGATGCAAGAAGAATATCACATTTCACCCAAGGCAGCTCCCATCTAAGAGAGGGCCCCGGCTGGGCTGACAAGAACTGGCTGACTTGAAACACCATCTGCTTGATGGCCAAGGAGCAGAGGCCTGATGGCGCCCTGGGCTCGATGTTTTGCCATCTTTTCGTATTACTGGGGACATTGTTATCTAGGTTTTCAAAAGTGCACTTATAATACATTTTCCTAAATAGTGTGGAGAGTTGCACAATGTATGCCTACATAAAAACCCTGTTAAAAATTTCAAAGTTTGCAAACTGGGAGAAGAAGTGAGTGGCTCGTTTAATTTATTCTAATCAGTTCTATCAGGAAAATGCAATTCTATTGAAGGGAACCCTTTGCAGAAGCAGAGAGCAATTATGTTTTGCGCACAGAGTACTCTTTTTAAAAAAGACCATGCGTGCAGCATGAAGAAAGCTCCGTGATGTCAATCATCTTGATTTCAAATTCCTTCAGCACGGTGCTTAAACAGTGCAGAAATTACAGGCAGCAAACGCGATTTCTCTGAAGACTGTGCAGCTGTTTTCTGCAATTCTTGAACATTCTTGATATAAACGTGCTTACCTGATGGTAAAAGTCAAAATTAAGGCAGTAGTGCTCTTACCCCTGCTTTAAGTAGATATTGTCACATCAGATCTTGGAGAGAATAACTCACCAGAAACCCCTTGAGTGAGTTAAACTTACACTAAATTTAAGTCAGGGGGTCCTCCCCCAATCATTAACGTCACATTATGCAGAAGAGTGGCTGCGAGGTGGAGAAGTCCATGGCAACGGTGCCAAATGGCAGCCTGTTTAAGGGGCATGTATTCAGTTGTTAAAAATATTGGGGGGAGGCAAGTAAGAAAATTTTGCAACAAGTACCACACTTCCAAACACACACCTACGTGCTTTTTGTCCTTAAGGAGAGCAGAGAACTCTGCTTCCCTGGAACTGGGCAGCTTTGAAATGAAGCAAATGCATTTCCTACGTAAAAAAAATCATGTTTCCTTCCCACCTCATGTAAGTAAATCAACTTTGAGCTCAATACAGAGTTGAAATCTCTTAAGATACAGTGACTTACAACCTGTCCCGATCTGATTAACAAAGGCCTTTGATTAAAGATGGGACTGGAGATGGCTTGTGACAGGTAAACCCCCAGAGTTCGGTGTGCATGTTTCCATTGTTTCATAGACTCTTAGATTCGGGTCACTTTCTGGTCGGTAACAGGGGAAGTTGTGTAGATTTCATTATTGTTAGAAATTCAACCAGCAGGTTGAAACTTTGAACAAATACTTCAAGTCCCCTGGAAGAAATGAATAACCTGAAAATACAGTGCCAGTTTCGTAACAACGGCAGTCCCTAGCTCAGCCATGGACTGCACTCCAAAAGTTCATTGGTAAGCAGGTGCTTTAGCATTCAGAATGCATTTTCTGTTAGAAACAGTTTCATCCATCGTGGCTGGTTTCTTAAGTTAGCAAAAAAAAAAAAAAAAAAAAAGGAAGAAAATCCTATTTAACTCATCATGAACCAGAGGTAGGTGCTAATGCTAAAGTAGCATTAGCATTGGCTTAACTATATCATTTGACCACTTATGATACTGTAATTGACAAATTACTGAGCATCAGGAAGGTACAGTAATCTACCTGGATAATAAGAATGTGTTAAAACTGAGCATCAGGAAGGTACAGTAATCTACCTGGATAAGAATGTGTTAACTCTTGACAATTCTACCATTGCAGAAGGACAGGCATTTTTTAATGTTATTCATTCCCCATTTATTTTATATCAGATAATAAATGATAAATGATTATCTATCTCACCACTCATTAGCTGTGTGACCTTGGACAACTTACTTATTCTCTCTGTGCCTCAGACGGTTGTTGTGAAAATAAATGAAATCTCTTTGCCTTATCAGTTTCCACTCTTCTTCAAGCTACACCCCTGATTTTCACTGGAGGATTCTCTCTGCACCCAAAACCCATCCAGATGGCGTGAGTGGGGCTTTATCCCCAACCCTGGGACAGAGCCTATGACCTGGGCCTGCCAATCAGAGCTGGCTTCAGATTTGACTTCCAGGCGACTGCTTCAAGGGTGAGCCACCTACTGAGCAGCTCCAACAAGACCTCACATGGCTTTCCCTGGGAATGTTGAGATAGAAGTACTTACTTTTCTCTGATGGGTTCCAATCAGGAGCACCTGGCAACCATCTTTGTTTATACCAGTGGTTCCCCTTGGAGGGAAGGAAGGGAGAGTTGTCCTCCACCCACCACCCCCCAGCCCCACCCCCATCCCACAGGGGACATTTGATAATATCTGGAAACACTTTTGGTTGTCACAACTCTGAGAATGTGGGGGCGGCGGGGGGAGAGCTGCTATTCTCAGCTAGAAGATAGAGGTCAGGATGCTGCTTAACATTCTACAACGCACAGGAAAGCCCCCACAACAAAGCATTTTCTGTCCCAAAATCTCAGTAGTGCTGAGGCTGAAAACCCTGCTCTAACTACACAGTTACACTAAACAACGTCCAAGAAGCGGAGCTGAGAAATGGAGAAAAACAGCCTCCTGGTGACACTGCTTGAACCTTGGATTGATTCACAGCTCACTTGATTTTCTGTCACTTACACCCAAAAGAACCTTAACTGACAAAATTAGTCAGTGTGGAACATGATGCATGGTATACAGCAGGCACCCAATAAGCGGTGGGTATTCTCATTCAAGGTTATCACTCACATGAGACCCGGGTGGGGAACTCCAGAACACCAACTTGTTTATGATCAGGTGCTCCTGGAGCAGATGCTATCGACAGGAGAATCATGGTTCAGCTCCTCACGCTCCTAGGACCTCTCCTGAGTTCTCAATGCCTTCCACATTTCTGATTCTGCTCAGAAAAAAAAAAACACACGTCGATCCAACAGATAATGCCATCTTTGTCCTGAATGTGCAGTTTTCTCTGGTTTTAGATCTCACATTTTCAAGAAGCTCGTACATCTGATAGGAGACTGAAAAATAAAAAGAAAAGAGTGAAAGGTTTCTACAAAATCACTGTTTTCCTTTTAAAAGTGACTACAGTCTGTCCATGTAAACCAGGATGGCAGTTTAAAATCTGCTTCATAAAATAACATTCAGGAACAAAAGAGTTATTTATAGTTTTCTTCTCATGCTTGTGCTTTTAGAATATGTTGGGGAAGTGGACTGGGTGGTATTGTATCCTAAACTTCTTGACAAGAGACGTTGAAGACATTTTTTTTTTAATTTTGATGTTGCCCCTTTCTCCAAAGGTGGTTGAAATATATATAGAAATGGAAATTATATATTTACACCATTTCACGAACTAAAAATAATTATCTTATTTCTTGATTCACAATGCTATAGCTTTAAGAGTATATGTTTCATAGTATTTTCACTCTATTAACAGTTGTGTGTATTTTCATCCCTCTGTAAGAAATGAATATATTATACAAGAGATATTATATAGATTAGACCATTATTCAAAATGAGGATCTTCTCTACTAACAGCATCACTATTTGTAGCATATAAGACTAAATAAATGTCTCCCATGAGTGACTAAATGCAAAATAAAAAGTAACCACTCAACTTTAATAGTTTAAAAAATGCTATTAAACATAATGGCTTCTTGACATTCAAGTAGCACTATGTTTTAAGTGATCTTCATTCTTTAAGAACTGCTTTATTTTCATTTTAAATATTGATGACAAATCAAGCTCTCCAGCGTGAGGAACCAGAGGAGAAAGCTTCCCTAAGAAAATAAATTCCCATGGACTCTGGAGTTCTGAAGTGCAATTTTTTTATTTTGTTTTTGTTTGGGTTTGTTTCTGTGTTCTCCTGAGGCTATGTAATAACATCACATAAATGAAGAACCTGAAAAACTGACGGAGCAATCTTATTTCTCAAGATTTTCTTCAATCCCTGCTGGTAGATACTTCTGACCACATCCCCACCTTCCTCACTTGAACCTTTAGGGGGAGCTCTAATCTCCCTCTATCAAGGACACATGAAGAACAAAATGGCCCAGTGGAACCACCATAGAATGACATCCACGTGAAAGAGAGGAGACAGGCAGAGCATGGAGAAGGGGGAAGTGGAGCCTTCAAAGGAAGTAGTGGCCCGTTTCTCTTCTTATTCCTCAAGCTCTAAGGGAAAAGAGAGCAACTAGAAGTGGTGAGCCTTCTCAAACCTGATTTTAGCCTATAGACCAATGTGAAGGCCACTTTTAAAGTCTGGCTCTTATCCATTTCTTCAGGTTAAAAGAAAAAACCCTGGCTAGGAATTGCCGGGGGGATTGCGGAAGGACGAGAAGGGCAAAGCTGGCATTCCTTGTGCTGTATTAAAAGAACTTGGTGGTATCTGACCAGGTAAGGATATGAGGTGAGGAAACACAGGAGCATACTCCAAAATGAGAAACATGTTCAGTTGATTATAAGATGCTGCCTGCTAGACCCTAAACTCTCTGGGCAGGGCCCGGGTCTGTCTTATTCCTCATGGTGTTACCTGTTTCTATGATAGTGCTTGGCACACAGCAGATATACAACCCATCAACCACTGACAACAGGAAACCAAAATAAAAATCAATGCTTGCTTACAGACGTTAAGCAACACATCTAGCCTTCCTGAATTTTAGTTTCTTTACTATGAAATAAATGATTTATTTGGTCCCTTGTATCCCTATAAAGCTATAAAATAATGTTCCTAAGATTTAAGCATAAGAATCACAAAATTTACAGATGTCTGTCCAGAGATATGACAGCCAGGTGTTCCTCATGTACATCACTTGACGTCACAGTTGAGGAAAATAAAAAGACATGAATTTATTTATCAAATTAAGTTTTTCTGTCAGAGTCAAAACAAACTAAAGGCCCACCCCATACCATCTCTAAAGAGATTTCCATTCTGGCTACCAACCACCTGGGGATATTAGCATTATTTGTCCAGAATTCTCAAATATTTAATTCTTGGATCACCGAAAAGCCATACTTGATATTGCACAGCAGGGCAAAAAATGTCAAACCATCAAAGTCCCACAGAGAACAAGTCCCTTTTGATGGCGTGACAGCCAGACATACACGTGGTCAGATCTATGAGACCATGATCTCCAATAGGATACATGACTTCTCTGAACCACATTATCCTCCTCTGTGATATGGTAACAGTTTCTGCATCATTGAATGGGGAAGATTAAATGAAATGATGTATGTGAAATGCATGTCCATAGTTAACACTCAGTGAATAATAGCCATTGTAATTGTTTAAGGTTCCTTCACTTTTCTGATACATCAAGAAAGAAATGATTTAAGGAATAAAAAAGTGGATGAGGAGCTCTCATTGGCTGATGGGAAACTGGAAAAAAAAATGAGAAAGAGACTAGTTTAGAATCAGAAAATCTGAACACCTCTCCTACTTACGGGATGTATGATCTTGGACAAGTCGCTCTCTCAAAACCAGCTTCTTCTTCTGTAAAACAAGATGGATTTTTGCCCCTCGAAAGCACTCTGTACATTATAAAGTGCTATTAACATGCCCGGTGCTAATATCGTTCTTACAGTAGGTGGAGTGGTTCAAGGGCACACTAATGACACAGGCTCACCAAGCTGTGACATGTCTGCGGGTAGACGGGAAGCAGGAGCTGGGAATTTGCCACACTGACATTCTGGAACTGGAGAGAGACTGGTCTTTTTTAAGCCTTTTCAGGGGGGTGGGGGTGGACGATCAGGAAGCAAATGCAGTCAAATTAGATTGCAACCAGTGGTAGGTTCTTCCAGGGTAGTGGCAGCCTCACTAAGAGGGGGTAGAGGAAATTAAACATGCTTGTATTGTTAAATAATAATCGGAATTATTTCTTTAGATGTAGCCATATCATAATCTTTGTTTTCAAAAGAAGCTCTTTTTTGTATTCCAAAGCATGTCGTGTCCATACACATGTTTAAGAAAGTCACAGAGCAGAACACAAGAGAACAAAATTCAACAGTAGAGAAATGCATCGTAGGCCCCTTTACACCATCACACGGGAATGTGAAGTGGAGGAAATCAAGCTCCTTTGTATACATTCAGTGTATACATTCAGAGCAATGTTTACCTCTGAGGTTAGTTAGGAACCTGTCCTCATCAGAGATGTCAATATTGTCACAAAGTTTTCAAGAATCCACAAATCACTCTCACAAATACTGGCACTCCTCGGCAAACCAGAGTGAGACGAGGGCTACTTTTTAGGGGTGAATGACAAGTTGGGAGGAGTTGATAGTCCACTGGAGGGGCAGTCGAGGGCCATTAAGCCTCGTCAGTCATTAATCTCCAGGAAATGCTCAGAGCCAAGGTCGTTATTGCTATTATAAACTAAAAATGAAAAGAAAAAAAAAGAAGGCACGTACTCTTTCTTTTATGGGTGATACAGTTTCAATTGGCACTATTGAGCATTTCTAGAGATTTAATTAAGCAATCAGATTGCTTGAGTGGTCTCAATATTCAGTGCCTTTTATAGAGTTCTTTAATGACTATGCATAGAATTATTCTGGATACTTTATGGACCATAGCAAGTGAAGTTTTATGTCTTCCCAGGAATACAGTGAGTCTTTCCACTATTTCTCTAGCTTACACAAAGGTTTTTGTTGCCATTGTTGTTGTTGTTTGGGGGTGGGGGAATCTTAGGTTTGTGCCTAGAAAAGTATAACCAAAAGAATTAGAGTGAAGATAATTTATTTAAATCAAAAATCACGACTTTCCTTCTTCGTAAGTCATTCCAGTGAATGAAATGCCAGTGAAATGTAGTGCCCGTGTCTCATAAAACAAGGAGCGGCAGCCCACTTAATACTGTATTTATTCATTCTCTAGGGCATAGGGATTTAAACAGTATTTGGGTGTGGAAGATATAACAATGAACAGAATTTGTAAGATTCACATCTACACATAGAGAAGCACAGCATAATGATTAAGAGGACTGACTTTGGCCCTGACTACTGAATCTTCACATACTCACTTACCAGCTCTGAGACCTTGGACAAGTTACTTATCCTCTCTGTGCTTCAATCTTTTCATCTTTAAAAAGTAGTTAAAATGGGGTTTTTTCCTCTTTGGCTTTTGTAAAGATTACGTGGGTAAACACCCATGAAAGCACTTAGAATAATACACAGAGTGTAATAAGAAGTATGTAGGCGTTAACTATCGTTATTACATTCTTGTGCACAGACACAAGTCAATATGCAATGGAACACATCAATCAATAAGGTGTTTATAATCTCTAAAAATAAAACAATGCAATGTGGTTGGAGCTGGGGTGAATTTATTGGGAAATTTTTCTCCTGAGTATCTTTTGCCAGATCAAAGGCAGCCTTTGCTTTAATGAGAGGTTTCAAGTTTCTGCTTTATTAGAAGGAAACAGTGGAGACCAGAGACAACATGACACAGCACTAGGAATCAAAAGAGTCTCTTTTACTGGTAGTCTCAGTCATTAAGTGACCTTAGGAAAGTCACTTCCTCTCCCAGGGCCTTGCTTTGTACTTCTCTAAAATGAGGAGAGTGAACCCATCAGAGGTTTATAATTTCTCCTGGAGCCACAGAATTCTCAATATATACCATTGACACAACTGGGGGCTCTCGGGTTGAGTTGGTGGGCCCCCAATCCTCCCCTCCTTAGGCCACCTCCTCACCCCCAAAACAATCAAGGCTCCACGGGAGGAGTTGGAGTCCCCAGACTCTCAGCATTTCCAAGTACCTTCAGGCACATTGATGACAATGAGCCCCTTGTTTGAGTAACTGCACACAACTTGCAAAGTGCTTTCACAAACCCCTTTCATTTAATCTAGCATTCAGTCATTTTAAGTAAGAAATCCAAAGTGAGGAGCAACTATATTTCCAGCTTTTTATGCCTTAGAGTGTAGACAGTCCAGAAGGTTCGGCAGCCAAGACATTCTGAAAAAGTGAGATGAGTTTATTAGAATCCTCAAGCCAGCCTGGGTGCCAGCGCTTTATAAATGTTTAAACAAACCCACTGGTCTGCTCTTGTTTCTTACTAATGTAAGAATAAATGCTATTTTTTAACATGACCATGCAAATTGGATCAGAGATCAACATGCTAGATAAATATGGTAGTAGCAGCTAATACACATTGTCTAGAGAAAGTTAACTCTAGGAAACCACATTTTTCTATTTTAAGATAATTTTCTTTTATCATATAAGAAATACATGCTCATAATAGAGAGACCAAAGATAAAAATTAGCAAAAAAAAATTGCTAATAATTGTCCCAAATGGAGGTAATGACTGTTCGTATGTAAGTACAAATTTTTCTGTCTTTTTGCTAAATATAAATGCTTTAATCAAAATTGAACAATACTGTACACACACTTTTTAATCTTTTCTTATCCAATAATATATGATTGTCACTCCAGGTCAAGGAGTATATTTCAACAATACCACTGTTTTTTAAAAAGAATATGCTTTTATACCAAAAAGATAGCCACCATGTATATAAATATTCACCTATTGTTGGAAATAGCAGTTATTTCCAATTTTTTCCAATTGCAATGCTTGTGGCTAAATCTTTGCCTTACTTGAGGAATTTCTGGATCAAAGGATATGTAAATTTCCTTAAAACTTTAATACAAAGAGCCCAAATCATTGCAATGAATTCATCCTCACCACCTGTGATATGTCAACTTGACTGGCCAAGGGGTACCCAGATTAAACATTGTTTCTGAGTATGTCTGTGAGAGTGTTTCTGGATGAGACATTTAGTTCAGTGAGTTAGTAAAATAGATGGCCCTACCTAACATGGGTGGGCATTGGCCACTCCACTGAGGGCCTGAATAGACCAAAGGCAGAAAAGGAGGAATTCACTTTTCTTTTCCTGTCTCACTGCTTGAACTGGGACATCTCACCTCATCTTCTCTGGCAATTTGCACCATCAGCTCCCTTGTGTTTTATATACATGAGTGTGTGTATATATCCTACTGAGCCTGTTTCTCTGTAGAACCCTGACCAATAGTCCCTTAGTATATGATGGTATATTTTTCTCTACCCCTTAAAAACTGAATTATATCACTCACTGTATTTTTTAAACTAGATTTTAATGTGATGGGAAGGAAAGTTTTCTCCTGTTTTGCAGTCTTCCACAGTCCATGGTGGGGTTACTTAGTCCTCATATCTTTCCTCTGGGTTCTACCTTCCTGTCCTAGTCGGAAGCAGTTTAAGGAACCTTAGGTCAGTGGCTCAATGAGTTAGCACCAAATTGAGCTGAGCTGCTGACCTTATTTTGTTTCCTTCCTTGAAGCAAAAATGAGCTTCATGAAGTGATTGAGCCATGAGACTAAGCTTTCCTGTAGACCCAAGTTTTACTCATGTCTCCTCTGGTTTGTTCCCTGGTGAGATAGTCTCTGTTTTCACTCCTGTGGGAGTTGAATAGTGGTCCCCCCAAAGATTGTTTACAATGACGCTGTGAATGTGAACTTATTTGAAAAGAGGTCTTTCCAGAGGTAATTAAGAATTTTGACCTGAGGCCCTCCTGGATTAGCACAGACCCTAAATCCCATGACAAATGTTCCTGAAAGAAAAAAGAAGGGAAGAAGACACAGACAGGAGAGAACACACAGAGCCGATGGCCATGTAAAGACAGAGGCAGAGACTGGAACTGCACGACTACAAGCCAAGGAACACCTGGCACTACCAGAAGCTGGAAGAGGAAAGGAAGGATTAATTTCAGACAATAAATTTCTGTTGCTTTAGGCCTCTAAGTTTCTGGTAATTTGTTATACCAGCAATATGAAACTAATTAGGACCTTACAAAGGACTCCTAGTCAGAGCCGCTCTCTCAGTCACTGGGAAACATTCTTTATAGGCAAGTGTCATAGGAGCTGTCGGGCCAACTGCTTAATATTCTGTCCCATTCATTAAATATTTAATGGCACCTGCAATATAGCAGGCCTTTTTCTAGGTGCTAGTTGAAAACAAAAGTGAAGAAGACACAGTCCTTGCCTTCAAGAGGCAAACATTAAGTGAGTACCTACTGTGCTGTCCAGAGAGTTGCTGTGGGCAAAGCTAGTAGGTGACAGCCGTATTATAAAGTGCCTCATTGATTAAGTTAGAAGTTTAGACTTTATACAATAGATAGTGGAGCTCGTAGAGCAGCGGTTCTCAACCTGTGGGTCGCGAGCCCTTTGGCGGTCGAACGACCCTTTCACAGGGGTCGCCTAAGACCATCCTGCATATCAGATATTTACATTACGATTCATAACAGTAGCAACATTACAGTTATGAAGTAGCAATGAAAATAATTTTATGGTTGGGTCACAACATGAGGAACTGTATTTAAAGGGCCAGAAGGTTGAGAACCACTGTCTTAGAGAGTCTAAGGTAACTATTACCCATATCCCAAGGCTCCTCTAATACTGGACTTCCCTGATATCTATTCTAGGACCAATTTGGACATCTGCCTTTGTCCTGCTATGTGTCAGCCTGGTCCTATATCTCCTTGCCCTGGCTTTCCCTATGACCCACACGTAAGTTCTTTCTATTGTCTATTCTCTAGGTCTCCAGATTCATGGCCACTGCCCAAGAGTAAGCAAGTTGTCTTAGCTCCTGGACTCATCTGATCTTTCAACTGGACCCAGATGTGCTACATTAATTGATGTATTCATTCATTCAAGAATTATTTATTCAGCATCTACTATGTTCCAGTTCCTGGTTGTACAAAAATGAGTAAAATACAGTCTTTGTCCTTAAGATGCTTAACATCCATATTAGTCTACTTGAGCTACCATAACAAAATACCACAGACTGGGCAGCTAAATAACAGAAATTTATTTTCTCTCAGTTGGTGGCTTAGAATCCAAGACCAAGGTGCCAGCATGATTGGTAGCTGGCAAGGCTTCTCTCCTTAGGTTGTCGATGGCCACCTTCTTGCTATGTCCTCACATGGCCTTTTCTGAGTACACCCATTCTCTTGGTGTCTCTTTTTCTTCTTATAAGGACACCAATCTCATTGGATTAGGGTCCCAACCTCATGACTTCATTTACCTTTAATTACCACTTTAAAGGTAATTAAAGTCACACTGGGGATTAGGGCTTCAACATATGAATTTTGGGAGAACAGAGTTCTGTCCACAACACCATCTAAATGGAAAAGGCAATATGCCCCATGGTGGAATAAATACCATCAGGTTTTTTGTATTTCCAGAGATGGATTTGCTAACCTGTCCAGGTGAGTGTTAAAAGAAGAGAGAAATTATTCAGGTGAACTAGGTGGAGCAGGGAAGTCCAGGCCGTGAGAAGAGTTTTTGTAAAACATGAAACAGCATGGCCTGGTGAGTTGATGGCACGTCATTTAGGATGATTGCGATATAGAGAGATGGGTTGGGGTATCATGGATGTAGGAATTGAGAGTCATGCTATAACCTCATGGGATCCCTCCTCTCTCCTCTCACCTTCTGTCACAGTCCTGTTTCCATGCTATAGTCATTGGACCCTCCCTCTTCATTCCAAGCAAAATATTATTGTCCTAGATATCAGTCTGAGAAACATTTAAAATAATCGCCCTCTGATCTTTTGTATAGCACTTTACAGTTTACAAAACACCTTTACCACATCATTTGACCCTTAAAATTTCCCAATGGAGAACAAATATTATTCTATCTATGCATATGGTGAAACCGAGATTCAAATAATAATAGTAATAGTAATACAAAAAAATAGTAATACTAACCGACCTGCGCAAGGTCAGAGGCTGTGTCAGAATTAGTTCAGAATCCAGACCATGTGCATCTGATCTAGTCTCTAGTCTCCTTCTTACACTACCCGCACTTTTCTCTGCTATTTGCCTCGTGTGTCATATTCCTCCAGCAATGCACCTACATTTTGACAGAGCTTTCTGGAAATAATGTGTTAACCAATAGTAAAAACTCTCAGAGTGGGAATTTTGGGCCTGCCAAGATGTATTTTTTTTTGGGCAGGCAGGCCTGTCAAAGCTCATCGAATCACACATCTGCCTCATGAAGGGCCAACTCAGAGCAAAGCCCATGGGGATACTTTGCCGAAAGGAGCGAATTAAAGCACTTCCAAGTCAGGAAATGCCAAGATAGGTTTTTTGTGTGTGTGTGGTGTTAACTTACTGGTCCAAAGTAGACCAAATAGCAATTTACCTACAGCCTAGCCTGTTACCCAGAATCCTTTACCGGACCTTTGTCAATGTTGCCAAGGGAACAGCAACTCTCACCACTTTGGCAATTTTTAGTTTCAATCACAAACTTCACATTGACTTGGCTGAAAGTCTGATGCAGCAAAACTGACTCACAGGAATGCACAAGGAATAAATAGTTCTCTAAGTTTTCCACTTTAAGCTTTTAAAAATGTCCATCATTTTGGATGAAAATATGTCTAAAAACTTTTTCTTGGCCTATGGATTTTTCTCATAATCAATGGATCATAATTTAATTAAAGCACTTCTGGGGTGACTCATGTGTGAGAGTGGCCTTTCCAAAACACAAATCTGACTCCCAGATCAAGTCTAAACTCTTTAAGTTTAGGAAAGTGCCTTCACGTTTCCGACCTCGCATGTTCTCCATCTCCCCACATCCTTTATACTAAGGAACATGGAAATAGTCACTATTTGTTGAGCTTTCATAGAACACACCATGTTTTTTATTTTTATCATTGAGTATTTATACACAGAGTGGCCCTTCTGAGCCTTTCATTCAGTTCCCTGCTTAGAAAATTCTTACTCTGCCTTGATTATTGAGCTAGACCACCACCTCCTTCATGAAACCTACCCCCCAATTTTTCAAAATCTCCTCCCCATCACAATCCCAGAGCACTTTGTACAGACCCCTTTATCATAAGTATTTAGATACCTGAGTCCCTCACCATCTTTGTACTCAAATGTCTAGTTAGCACAGCCTTAGCTCACGGAGGTGCTAAATACCTAATTATCATTATTACCAAATAAACAACTCCTAAACTCTTAATCATACATACCATTTACTTGGTGTTTACTATGTGCCAGACACTGTAATAGGGACTTTCCAGGTATTTCTCACTTAATTCTAATAACAACCTAATAAGCCCAGAGCTCTCCTGTCTCCAGAACCCAGGCTTTCCCTCTTTACTATATGGCGCAACATATTCTGAACAAATCGACACACTAGACCCGTGATGGCGAACCTATGACACGCGTGTCAGAGGTGACACACGAACTCATTTCTTTGGTTGATTTTTCTTTGTTAAATTGCATTTAAATATATAAAATAAATATCAAAAATATAAATCTTTTTTTTACGATGGTTGCAAATATCAAAAAATTTCTATATGTGACATGGCACCAGACTTAAGTTAGGGTTTTTCAAAATGCTGACATGCCGAGCTCAAAAGGTTAGCCATCACTGCACTAGACTAAAATATTGTCAATAAGCAGGAGAGTGATTTGTGGCATCAATGCCATGCCATGGTTGCATTGCAGAGGGGAGGGGTAGCCTGCAGGACACCAGGACCAAAAGTTTGGACTGGGAGGAGGGTTTGAGCAGGAATCGAAGGTTAGAAAAGCAATGCATAGAGTAAAAGGAGGGAGCTATAAGCTGGACAAGGCAAACAAGTCTAAAAAATCTAATCTCTACAGAGAACAGACTGATGGTTGCCAGAGGCAAGGTGTTTGGGAGGCTGGGTGAAAAGGTAAAGGGATTAAGAAGTGCAGATTGATAGTTACAAGATAGTAATGGGGATGTAAAGTACAGCACAGGGAATAGAGTTAATAATATTATAATAACTATGTACAGTGCCAGGTGAGTACTGGAAATACCAGGAACACTTTGAAAAGTATATGATTATCTAACCACCAGGCTATATACCTGAAACTAATCCAAAATAACATTGAATGTAAACTGTAATTGAAAAATAAAATATTTTTTAAAAAATCTTGAGTCTATAATATGTTACATATTCAATGGTTTACAGGGCTAGAAAAACAACATAAAGAATTAAGGACAGACCACTTCCAATAAAAAATCTTCTGTTTTTCATTTCTACTGAGTCACATGGGCCTCTGGGCCTAACTTCAACTTGACTAATTTTGATAGCAATATACTGACATACGTCATTTTTTTTTGTGCTTCACTTTATTGCACTTCCCAGACATTGCATTCTCATCAACATCAAGGTAAGATTTCCATCCTCCCTCCCTCCTCCCCCAGCAAAAAGATTACAACTTACTTAAGGCTCAGATGATTATTAGGATTTTTTTTGCAATAAAGCATGTTTAATTAAGAAATGTACATTATTTTTTAAACATCATGCTATTTCACAATTAATAGACTACATTATAGTATGAACCTAGGCACTGGGAAACCAAAAATTCATGTGACTCCATTGTGATATTTGCTTTATTGCGGTGTTCTAGAACTAAGCCTACAATTTCTGTGAGGTCTGCTTATATGTACAAGAAGTTATTTTGCATCCATCTTACCTCCACTGCAGTAAAACGATAATACAGCATGATGAAATGCCTGCTGAGGCTGGACCTGCCTGCAGACTATCACCGAGCAGGGCTGCTGGAGAGGCAGGCAGGCTGGATTCCAGGAGGAAGCTGAAGCCCAGTATTTCCAGACAATATAAATTTTCGAGGAAGCTGGACAGTTGTATTATTATGAAGTGTCTATTATTATTATAAATTGTCTATTATAAAATTTTTATTATACATTGAAAGTTGCCTTACATACCCCTTAGTGCTTGCTGTAAGGAATGTGCTTCAAAGTAAGACAGAAATTAGATATCAGACCTCTGAGAAAGTTCTTACACCCTGGCGGCCTGAGACGAGGACGAATTCAGGAAGCCAAAAGATGAATGCAGAATTTCTTGGAAATCAAGAACCACAAACATAATTAGGACATCTATATTAATAAAAGCCTATGTGGTCGTCAC
>NW_005370024.1:480447-489354 GCF_000412655.1 Myotis brandtii | reverse complement strand
TGAAAGGATTAAGAAATACAAGTTAGTAGTCACAAATAGTCATGGGGATGTAAAGTACAGCATAGGGAATATAGTGGGTACTTGAAATATGGAGCCACTTTGCAAAGCACATGATTGTCTAACTACTATGCTGTATACTTGAAACTAATATAAAATAATATTAAATGTAAACTTTAATTAAAAAATAAGATAAAATAAAAAACAAAACAGGAGATACAAGATGGCAGCAGAGGTAAAAGTTTCACTCACGTCCTCCCAGGACGAAATTAAAATTATAACTAAATTATAGAACAATGAACCTGAATAACCAACTGAAGAATAGCTGAACAGAAGTCTTACAACTAAATATATATGCCATAGTGAGACTGGTAGGAAGGGCAGAGACGCAAAAAGGGCTGATCCTACACCCAGGTGCGGTGGTTGAGAATTGGGAGGGATATCTCAGCTGCAAAGGTCCCTCCTGAGAAGTAAGGGGTCTCAATCCCACACTGAATGCCCCAGCCTGGAATACCAGTGCCAGAAAGAAGAGCCTATATAACATCTGGTTGTGAAAATCAGGGGGGATACTATCTGCCAGGGTGAGATGGGAGACTGCTAAAAATCCAGACACCCTTTCAAAGAGCCAGTGTACAAACTCTTATTCACAGACACTCACCCTGGGTTCCAGCGGAGGGAAGGTGGCTCAGAGCAGACAGGAGTCATACAGAGAGAAATTGAGTAGGGTGGCTTTGGGAAGAAGTATAGGGGGACATATGCCATTATCCCTGAGTGCTGAGTCCCTCTCGCACCTTGCCCACAAATGCCAGATGCCACCTTTCCTGGGGTCGAGCACTCCACTCCAATAGGCATCATTCCATGGGCATACACTAGACCCGTGATGGCGAACCTATGACACGCGTGTCAGAGGTGACACACGAACTCATTTCTTTGGTTGATTTTTCTTTGTTAAATTGCATTTAAATATATAAAATAAATATCAAAAATATAAATCTTTTTTTTACGATGGTTGCAAATATCAATATATGTGAATATGTGACATGGCACCAGACTTAAGTTAGGGTTTTTCAAAATGCTGACATGCCGAGCTCAAAAGGTTAGGCACTAGACTCTGACATGCCGAGCTCAAAAGGTTAGCCATCACTGCACTAGACTAAAATATTGTCAATAAGCAGGAGAGTGATTTGTGGCATCAATGCCATGCCATGGTTGCATTGCAGAGGGGAGGGGTAGGCTGCAGGACACCAGGACCAAAAGTTTGGACTGGGAGGAGGGTTTGAGCAGGAATCGAAGGTTAGAAAAGCAATGCATAGAGTAAAAGGAGGGAGCTATAAGCTGGACAAGGCAAACAAGTCTAAAAAATCTAATCTCTACAGAGAACAGACTGATGGTTGCCAGAGGCAAGGTGTTTGGGAGGCTGGGTGAAAAGGTAAAGGGATTAAGAAGTGCAGATTGATAGTTACAAGATAGTAATGGGGATGTAAAGTACAGCACAGGGAATAGAGTTAATAATATTATAATAACTATGTACAGTGCCAGGTGAGTACTGGAAATACCAGGAACACTTTGAAAAGTATATGATTATCTAACCACCAGGCTATATACCTGAAACTAATCCAAAATAACATTGAATGTAAACTGTAATTGAAAAATAAAATATTTTTTTAAAAATCTTGAGTCTATAATATGTTACATATTCAATGGTTTACAGGGCTAGAAAAACAACATAAAGAATTAAGGACAGACCACTTCCAATAAAAAATCTTCTGTTTTTCATTTCTACTGAGTCACATGGGCCTCTGGGCCTAACTTCAACTTGACTAATTTTGATAGCAATATACTGACATACGTCATTTTTTTTTGTGCTTCACTTTATTGCACTTCCCAGACATTGCATTCTCATCAACATCAAGGTAAGATTTCCATCCTCCCTCCCTCCTCCCCCAGCAAAAAGATTACAACTTACTTAAGGCTCAGATGATTATTAGGATTTTTTTTGCAATAAAGCATGTTTAATTAAGAAATGTACATTATTTTTTAAACATCATGCTATTTCACAATTAATAGACTACATTATAGTATGAACCTAGGCACTGGGAAACCAAAAATTCATGTGACTCCATTGTGATATTTGCTTTATTGCGGTGTTCTAGAACTAAGCCTACAATTTCTGTGAGGTCTGCTTATATGTACAAGAAGTTATTTTGCGACGTAAAATAAAAACAGAATTAATTTTGTGAGAGTTCCCACTAATAAGATTAGGGTTAGGGTTAGCTATGAAATACGATTGTGTTATTTCAGTGCTTGCACTCATTAAATGCATTTTTATCCAAAACTGGCATTGTACAATATAACAGTAAAATTCACTCTAACAATTTAATTTTTTAATTTTCAATTGCTTTAAACTACATTAAATAGTAAATTAAAACAAAAAAAACAAAAAAAAAAGAAGTTATTTTGCATCCACCTTACCTCCACTGCAGTAAAACGATAATACAGCATGATGAAATGCCTGCTGAGGCTGGACCTGCCTGCAGACTATCACCGAGCAGGGCTGCTGGAGAGGCAGGCAGGCTGGATTCCAGGAGGAAGCTGAAGCCCAGTATTTCCAGACAATATAAATTTTCGAGGAAGCTGGACAGTTGTATTATTATGAAGTGTCTATTATTATTATAAATTGTCTATTATAAAATTTTTATTATACATTGAAAGTTGCCTTACATACCCCTTAGTGCTTGCTGTAAGGAATGTGCTTCAAAGTAAGACAGAAATTAGATATCAGACCTCTGAGAAAGTTCTTACACCCTGGCGGCCTGAGACGAGGACGAATTCAGGAAGCCAAAAGATGAATGCAGAATTTCTTGGAAATCAAGAACCACAAACATAATTAGGACATCTATATTAATAAAAGCCTATGTGGTCGTCACGCCCTCACACCGTGATGCCCTCATGCCGTAACAATCCATCACCAGGAGGCTGGGTGTGCAGCGGGCATGTACAGGTGGGCAGGGCTGTGTGCACGGCAAGGCACGTGTGGGTAGGCGGTGACTTGATGCTGCATGCCATGGGGGCAGGTTCTGGTGGCTCTGCGTGGCGACGCCAGGGGCAGGACCCCCGGCTCTGGCCTACCTCTTTGGGGCAATCCATTGAGGAGCCCTGGATGGGTGGGCAGGGCCTACCTTTCTGGGGAGATCAATCACGGGGCTCCCACACTGTGAGAGGGCATGGGCCAGACTGGGGAACCCCCAACCCAGAGTGCACGAATTTCATGCACCAAGCCTCTAGTACAGTGATGGAGAATCTTTTAAGCTCGGCGTGTCAGCATTTTGAAAAACCCTAACTTAACTCTGGTGCCATGTCACATATAGAAATTTTTTGATATTTGCAACCATAGTAAAACAAATATTTATATTTTTGATATTTATTTTATATATTTAAATGCAATTTAACAAAGAAAAATCAACCAAAAAAATGAGTTCGCGTGTCACCTCTGACACGCGTGTCATAGGTTCGCCATCACTGCTCTAGTAGGATATAAAAGGAGAAAAACTAAAGACCTGTTCTAATTTGGCTTAGAGAAGTAAGATCTAAGTGGTAACTCATGAACAATCTTCAAGCACATGAGAGGAATTTGGGAGAAGATGGTTGATGTAAATGTGTCTTTTAAAATATTGAGATTATGAACAAACTCTCAAGTTCAATCCAATAAAGAACTAAAACAGCTGTTCTCTGTTTCCATTGAGGCTTAGCTAATATAACCTGAGTATCCAGAGCAGCAGGAGGGTTGGAGTAGAAGAAAAACTCCCATACTTGATAGCTGTACAGGATAGGTGCTGATTGCCATGGGGCCCTGGTAGATTCCTACCATAGAGATCTTTCAAATCAGGTAAATGATAGACTCTCAGCACACTGAGAGACCCATCTCCCTGCCAGTGTTTCTCAAATCACAGGACTCAGACCACAGCGGGTAGAGAAGATGTTTGGGTGCTGCAAAGACACAGAATGACGTGACTTTGGATCACAAAGAGGAAGAAGTGGCATTCCCCTTTCAATTCTCTTTCATCACTTGATTGTGACAAGGAGAATGTCTCCTTAAGGTGCTGTCCTTCCCAACGCCTCCCACTTGTCCATCTCCCTTTTTAACAGAAAGAGAGGAGGCTCATGTGTGAGGATTGATTGTCATTGTCTTATTTAATTATTATTTTTTGTTTCCTCTATGGAGAGTGATGCTGGTTTTCCCTTTAAGGCAGTGGTAGAACGTTTCCTTTTAAATAAATCTATTTAGGAAGGCAAAGCCCACTGAATTATAGAGAAACATCAAGCAAAGGATACTGATAGATGATGGATGATGGCCATGACCACATTGTGCAGATGGTACATGAAGGGTGGTGTTTTAGAAACAGTGATCAAGTCTAAGCCTCTCCTTTATGAACAGGTGGAGCTAGGACTAGAGACAGGCTTGGTCAAGAAGAAGGTTTGGGAGTTTGGGGGATGCATCACCCATGTCTGCAGCATCCTTTCTCTGGCATAGTCCACCCTGGCTTGCAGCAGACATAACCCTAGAAGAAATGAGCCATTTTCACCTCAGCTCCATGGCCATGCCTCTGTGGCACTTGTCAAGTATGACCGGCTCTGTCGCCATCTATAACGTGAGTACCTAATTCAGGACATTATTGAGAACAAGATGAAGTATGGACTACCCACGAACGTACCTCATTAAACTCTTGGAGGTCTCAAAATGCAAAGAAGACAAAAACCCATATCCTACTGCTACTCCTTACAATCCCCTAATATTAATATTTTAGTGGCTGAAAAGCAATATCAATTGTCTCATTGACCTTATCCTGATTTGAATAAGAGGAAAATAATTAAACATCGCTTGTAAACATTTTATTTTTTCCTGAATTGACCCTCATGCAGCAGTGAGCTAAATTATATAATATCTTTACAGAACTACATATTTCTTCCTTTCAAGCATATCAGGCTTTCCTCATTAAAAAGGCAAAAATGCATCACAATTAGTACACCCAAACACCAGCCTCAGCGAAGATGACTTTTGATAATGTTGTCTGGAGGCAAATTGATGTTTCAAAGGACTTACAAGGAGATTCTGTTCTCTAGCAAATGTACATTCTCCTTGAAATTGGGTTCCAACTATTTTATGATTTAACCATCCCTCTTTCATGTATCACTAAAGGATGAGCCTCAACACAGACCTTATCCAAATAATCACAGATTCCTAATGAATATGGCCAAATTCACAAGATTTTGCTATAAATATATTCAGTGATATTCAGATGGTGTAAATGCAGTATTTTTAGAGATTGAGATTATTAACAAACCCTCAAGTTCAATCCAATAAAGAACAAAAAAAAACGCATTTGCAACCAGCCTGCCAGAGATATTACAGAAGTGAGTGATTTCTAACCTCTGAGAACTCAAACCTGCAACATTCATCGCATTGCACAAATGGATCATTCAGAAAGGTAAAGGTTACTTCCAGAAATAATAGTTGCATAAAGGTGCTCTATTCCCCGGTAAATTAAAGACGCAGCCTCACTCCTACTTCCTCCCTGCACAGAACACTAGAGGAGCCTATTAATAGCATCGTTAGTTTCAAGGAGGCAGCTTACCTGGAATTTGGATCTTAATGTACAGAAATAGATACTCATCTACTCTCCCAGCAATGCAACAACCTTAATGGAATAATCTTTTCAAAATGAAAACTCTGCTCTAATGAAAGTCCCCTTTTCCACTAAAATAAGAAAGTGAGGTAACAAAGGCGAGGCTCTACATTTACATGAATGATCTCGTAGCCTCACCAGAAATGTATAGTTAAGCCTGGGGATAATTTGTTGGAAATTTTAATGTTAAGCTTCCTGCAGAATGCATTTAGCTGTGGATAATGCAACCCAATAGACATTTTAAAAAGTGATTTCTGAAAATGAAACTTATAAATATTTATTTTAAAGGATCAACAGGGTAAGTTTTCTGTTGCCTAAGCAAGTTTACTACCACCGTGTAAAATAGCTAAAGTTAAAAAGAATCGTATATTTAAGCCTGTATTTTGTTAGGATTGTTACCTGAATTTTAGAATAGCAGAGTTTATTTTCATGTCTCAGAATTTATTTTATAGTAGACTAAGCTGCCCTTGGGAAGTGAGTGTGTGTGTGTGTGTGTGTGTGTGTGTGTGTGTGTGTGTGTGTGTACAGCTCTCATCAGGTATCTGAAGGGCATCTTAAGAAAGAATTATGGGATTTGTTCCTCGTGGAACAAAATTACAATGTGAATCCTGCCTCTTGTAATTGTGTAATATATAGTCTGTGCAACTCAATGTGGTGACCCTGGTCCAAGAATGGGATCAAGCCTTGATGCTTCCAAAGATGGAAATTGACCACCCCTCCCTGTGTCCATGCACCTTTGCAATGAGATTCTACAAACTCTTCCACCAGAAGAAGGGGTTTACTTCCTCAACCTCTGAATCTGGGCTGACCTCATCACTTCTTTCACTGATAGAATGTCTCACAGTGATCTTAGGCAAATTCTAAGTCTGAGCCTCAAAATCCCTTGCGCACTTCCCCTATTGCTCCTGGAACCCTGTCACCATGACATGAACAAGCTCAAGCAACCTATTTGAGGATGAGGGGCCACAGGGAGGTCAGCTGAGCTATTTCAACAGAGGCTGTCCTAGACCAGCCAGACCCTGGCTGATCTTCCTGCTGACCACAGATAATGAGTCCAGCCAAGATCAGCCTATCTAGACCTGGTTCAGCAGATTGATTTATACGTAATGATTAATGGTAGCTGTTTTAAGCCAGTAAGATTTGGGGTAGTTGTTTATGTAGCAAAATCTGTTACTTCCATGATGACTTCTGAGCTATATAGAGTACTGCTGATAATGTCTCACATCAGGCAGATGGGTAGCTTTTGGGCATAGAACCTCAGAAAAGACAGGCATATGTCTGAAAAGATAAAGAGTAGCCCTGAATAAGTAGAGATGCTCTCTTTCAAAAGCCAACAGGGTTTGCGCTGGTAGTTGGGCCAGTGAGATATAGCAGCAGCCTACGTGCAAGAGACATGGTTCCAAGTGGTCTAGCAGTCATGTAGGACAGGGAAGGGACTGTGCTTACAGCACAGCAGTGAGAGGTAACTTCAGAGGATGGGCACAGGGTGGGCTCTTCTTGCTTTGGGATGGACATCCCCTGTAGGCTGTTCAGTCTCCCAACATTCTCAAAAGAGAAATGAAGGTGCCCAGTTCCCCAAGGGAGCCCACTGGTCTTCTTGCCAATCAGAGGATGGGATTAAAGCAAGTATTAATTTTGCTTGATAAAAATGCTCACACTTTAATTATTGTAGAGCATTCTTATCAGCCACATCAAAATAAAGCATCCCTCTGCATCCCATTTAACACTGTTGGTCTTGAATCAATTTTGAGTGGTATCAATATTGTTCCTCTTCCTCTCTCTCTCTCTCTCTCTCTCTCACACACACACACACACACACACACACACACACACACACACACATCTTTCACCTGATATGTGTTATTCTTGTTTTAAAAAGCATGTAATGTAATGTGTATTTAAAAATAAACAATAACCAGAGACAGAGATATCTAGGGTGTGGCCTGAATATCAATACTAAATATACCATGTACTGTTAATGAATATCCAGGGCTGAACACTGCTGATCTAGAGTTCTCCTATATCCCTCCCAGTGGGCAAAATCTTTAGCATAGATTTACTTCTCCTCTGCACCACCATTTTCCCCGGATTTTGTAGAAAATACCTGGTATTTCACTTCTTTCAGATTTGTTCTTTTTTTTTTTACATTATGCTTCTTATGTACTGGGAATCTTTTCCATTTAATTTCAGCTTCATTAATAACAATTACTTAGGCATAATTATGACTTCAGCTGATTTCTTTGCTCATCAGTGTGTCTTGTAGTCAACCTCCCTTCTATGGAGTTTATGTGCCAATCAAGAAGTTTACAGCCATGAGGAACAGACCTCCTTCCCCAGCAGCGGTTTGCAGAGTGGGGCATTTTGAATCTCATGACTAGAAACCTGGACATAGGCTGTTCCAGAGTTGGTTAATTTAGCAGTTGCACTGTGTCATCAAGGTGCCTGATGTCCTCCATCTGTCTGTTCCGCCAGGCTCAGCAACCAATGAATCCTTTTATGGTTTTAAAATGGTGATAGCATTTCTCTGTCACTAGCATATAAACAGCATCTGGGACAGAAAAGACGTCTCTTCCTATAGGACTGGAGGAAAACCTTTCCCAGAAGCACCCCAGCATGACTCTTCTCCCATCATTTCAAGGAGAATGAAGAGAAGAACAATGGTCAGACGAAAGCAGGTTGGCCATAACTGTTTAAACTGGGTGATGGGTGCTTGACAGTTACTTATACTGTTCTGTCTACTTTTATACATGAAACTCCCATGACAAGTTCTTTTGTTTTTGTTTATTAAATAAGTCTAACTTCAGTCAGACTCCAGTTTCTTGGCAAGCAATTGTGATGGTTAATTTTATGTGTCAACTTACTAGGCCTAGGTGCCCAGATATTTGATCAAACATTATTCTGGATGTTTCTGTGAAGGTGTTTTTGAATGAGATTAACATTTAAATCAGTCTCTGAGTAAAGCAGATGACCCTCCCTAATGTGTATGGACTTCACACAATCAGTTGAAGGCCTGAATAGAACAAAGACTGACTTGCCTGGAATAAGAAGTAATCCTGCTGTCAGACAGCCTTTAGACTCAGACTGCAACTCTTCCCTGGGTCTCGAGCCTGCCAGTCTGTTTTGCAGATTTTGAACCTACCAACCTTTTAGATGATAGATAGGTAGATGATAGATAGATAGATAGATAGATAGATAGATAGATAGATAGATAGATAGATGATAGATA
>NW_005370024.1:457992-480093 GCF_000412655.1 Myotis brandtii | reverse complement strand
CCCACTATGCCCTCTACCACCTCCACCCATCCAGCTTTCTTTTGATTAGTGTTTACATGGTATATATATTTTCCATCCTTGTACTTTAGCATAATATATCATTACTAGAGGCCCATTGCAGGAAGATTCCTGCAAGAATAGGGCTTCCTATGGCTTCGCTCCCATCTCCGGCGCCTGGCTTGTTTCGCCCCCGCCTCCCTCCGCCACCCAGCCCGGCTTGTTTCATTCCCGCCTCCCTCCGCCGCCTGGCGCGGCTTGTTTCACCCCCACCTCCCTCTGTCACCTGGCTTGTTTTTGGCTGCCTGGCTTACTTCGCTCCCAGCCGATATATGCAACTTAACAGCCATCTTTGTTGGCGGTTAATTTGCATATCGTGCTGATTAGCCAATGGGAGGCGTAGCGGAGGTACGGTCAATTACCATGTTTGTCTATTATTAGATAGGATATTTCAAATAAGTTTCTTATAGCTAGCATACAGTTACATTGCTTTTTAATCAATTCTGAAAATCTCTGGTTTTTAGTTGGTGTATTCAGACCATCTACATTAAATACAAGTTTGGATTTAATGTTTGAATTTTATATTACCACTAGAGGCCCAGTGCATGAAATTTGTTCATGGGGTGGGTGGAGTCCCTCAGCCTGGCCTGCACCCTCTTGTAATCCGGGACCCCTCGGAGGATGTCCGGCAGTCAGACATCCCTCTCGCAATCCGGGACCGCTGGACCAGTGGCCTGCCTGCCTACATGATTGCCCCTAACCCCTCTGCCTGCCTGCCTCATCACCCCTAACCACCTCTGCCCAACTGCCTGATAGCTCCTAACCACTCTGCCTGCCTGCCTGCCTGATCACCCCTAACTGCTCCCTGCCTGCCTGATGGCCCCTAACCACTCACTTGCCTGCCTGATTTCCCCTAACTGCCTCTGCCTGCCTACCTGATTCCCCCTAACCACTTGCCTGCCTGCCTGCCTGCCTGATTGCCCCTAACCACCTCTGCCTCACTGCTGCTGCTGCAACTTCATCCTGAAGGACGTCCGGAATGACATCCGGAAGGTCGTTCAGCTGTCCAGTCTAATTAGCATATTATGCTTTTATCATCATAGATTTTTTTTATTTGTTTTCTGTTTCCCCTATTTTTTTTTCTATTTCTCACTTTGTGCTTCATTTTGGGTTATATGAACATTTTTTAGTATTCTATTTTAATTCATTGTCTTTTCAAATAGAATATACATACTTAACTTTAAACAATTTACTTAAAATAAATAAATTTAAATAGTTCTTAAGCACAATTAGCAACTTTTCTCTATCTCCTAATTTTACTGAAATAACAGAAGAAATATAAAAATAAGAAGAATTGCAAAGCAATACTGAACCACCAGGATCAATGACTTCAGCAGATGAGCCACACCATTGAGTTCTGGGAGATACAAACATATCCTTTCATGTGGAATGTATGTGACAGTCTTATGATTTAATTTGATCTAAAGACAAAGTGTTAAACATCTTGATAAATGCTTAGATTGTAAATCCTTCAAATAATCTGCTTATTTCTTCACTCAGGCACTTGGCAGTGTTTCATGGTCTTTCATTCAATTCTTTCAACAACCTGAGATAATATTCTTATTCTACCAAATTACATTTGAGGAAGTGGGAGCTCAGAGGAGTGAAATGCTTTGTTGAAGGTCACACAGCCAGTAAATGACTTGGAAGAGACCCAAACACAAGTGTCCTGATTCCAGATTAACAAACTGCACTTGTTAAGTACCTATTGTGTGTGAGGCAGTACTCCAGAGGCTGGGGATTACAGTGGAATAAACTGTAATCCCTGCTCTCAAAGAGCCAGTAGAAAAAACAGATACATAAAGACATGATTTTCTCTAACTTAGCCAACATTCTTTGCTTTCACTATTCTGGAGTAGATTGTTTGGGGATATAAGATTATTGAATGAGAATAAATACTTCTGGACTCTCTCTGGCAGATCATGATCTATATTATATGATACACATTTTAGATTAAAATGCTGCAAGCATTGAGAGGAACACAAATAAAAAGGATTAGAGGAATCATCATTTCATGGAGTCGCTGGGGTTTTCTTGGGAAAATCAGAAGGAAGAAAAAAAGACACCCCATTTATTTCCAGGATTATAATCATAACTATTATTGGCTATACTTTGAAATAGCATTTGTTGACAGAATATGGTTCTGATGAGGAAAAGTTTCCAAAGGCAGATGGGACTATCTTAGCCCAAGTATTTAAAATGCTGAGAAGTAAGCCATTTTGGTGATGGTGGAGGTGTTGGTGATGGTTTTCTGTAAAAGTCATGAGTGCCCTACCCTGGACAGGGTCCAACAGAAATTGGACGACTGTCTGTGAGGAAGCCCAGGAAGCTTGGTCTAGCATCAGTCATTGTCACTCATGGTTTATAAGTAACAAAGTTATTTTTCAAATCAACTTTTATGGGAAACTCAATGTATAAAACAGATCAAAAGGGAACTGCTCCTGTTGATTGAAACCAGGATGGGGTGCAGCGGGCCCATCCACGCTCTGTCCCCATCACCTCCTCACTGAGCACGCCTCCCAGTGACCACTGGAACACTATTTGAAAACTGGTCCTGCCAACTCAAAAGGCCAGTAGTGCTCTGAGGAATCTACAAAATAAGGGATAATGGTTGCTTTCTCTCAACTGTCTACTACAGAGCACACTTGTGGCAGCTTTTAGGAATGTGCCAATAATTTACATTTTTTTTTGTTCTTTTCTAGTCGGTCATTTCAATGGTTCAAATGCAGACCAAGCAAGCAGACTCTGAGAACTATGATGAAAAGGAAAATAAAAAACCTCTCACAGTAATGACCCCTCCTCCCAAGAAATAGACCCAGCAATCTCCCAGCCACAGTAACAGTAATCCCAACCACACTCCAGCATCTAATTGAAATATTGATTCTTTGGTTTGGTCTCTAACTTAAAATTCCAGAGCAGAGAGCTCCCCACCACACAGACACCCCCTTCGCAGAATCACATCACCAAGTACATAGTGTTTCCTTAACATTAAGCTTCCCCGGGCTTTCATTTCAATTAGTCATAAAAAAAGATCAAGAAAGAAAGTATTGTCGGAAAGATTCCAGTCAGTGTTTTATTGCCTGAAACAGTTCTCGGGATTAACCATTTCAGAGCAGAATGGGAATTGGGCATAAAGAGCAAAGCTTTTTCCTTTTGAATAGGAAGCTGTGGATAAAGCAAGGAAACCAAAATGGACCAACTTCTAAGTGATTTATCTAACATTTGCCTTAAACTATCTCATTTGTGGCATTACAGAGTTTGGGAACAAGCATGCGATTTATGCCAAGAAATGATCACAAATCCAACTTTGGCTATTCTTAGGTTTTCCTGTAGGTTCTAAGAGCAACAAAATCCCTTGACATTATTATCTCCTCTGAATACTAATTACGTCACTACAACTGTGTGTCTGCTAATCGTCCCCAAATACTGTGAGAATTACTGGAATGTGATAGGAACAGAATGGAATTAGAAACATATCTTGTGAATTTGTCAAAACTACCAGCTTCCTAAGGGTGGTAAAAGTGCACATCCCCCAAAACAATCTATAATAATAAAAGCGTAATATGCTAATTAGACTGGACATCCTAACGACCTTCCAGATGACCTTCCAGATGAAGCCAGGGCTGCGAGGGCCGAGGCAAGCCACCATGGCTGCAAGGGCAGAGCCCCTTGCGTGAATTTTGTGCATCAGGCCTCTAGTTCTTTCCTAAAAGGACAAAATACCACAATGAAGATAAATGATGATTCTTAATTCCACATTCTGAGTGCAGACCCAGTAGAGAGCAAGGCCAGCAAGCTGGAGGTTCTTTGATCCTTGTGAGAAATTGAACCCACAGCACCTAGGATTTCATCCCAGAGCACCAGCCTCAGCCCCAGATAAGACCTGTTTTTAATCATGCTTAATGGGCCTGGTTCCTAGGAGAATAAGAATGAAGGTGGAAATCTCTCCAGCGGGGAAGAGAATGAGCTTGTTCTGGAGACCAGAGCCTAACACACACACACCCTTGAGGGAAGGAAATGTTTTTGACAGCACACTGCCACCTTGTCAGTCTCAAATATTTCTTGAATGTGTGAATGGCAATGTCATTATACTCTGCTCACCTTGGGCTGAAAACAAGAGAATCATAAACTGTTGTGCCTGAAGGAAGCTTTGCTATCACTTCCTTCCACTGCCCCATTTAGCAGACGTGGAAACTGAGGCCCAACCGGTATCAAAGGCACACACACTCATTCAAGCTCAATCAAGGCTCTTTCTGCTACTGCAGATGACAAAATCCTACATCATCTTCAAAAATAAGTCTTAGGGCCCTGCCAGCATGGCTCAGCAGTTGAGCATTGACCTATGAACCAGGAGGTCATGGTCCAATTCCCAGTCAGGGAACATGCCTGGGTTGCAGGCTTGATCCTTGGTGAGTGGTGTGCTGGAGGCAGGCGAACAATGATTCTCTCTCATCATTGATATTTCTCTCTCTCTCTCTCTCTCCCTCTCCCTCCCTCTGAAATCGATTTTAAAAAATATTAAAATTTGTTTAATTTTAGGGCTGTCTCAAGGACATCTCCTTCCCTCACCCTGGGCCCACTGCAGTGGTCCAGACACACACCACCTTTTTTCTGGATGCTGGCTGCAGGCTCCTGCTGGTCTCTGGGATTCTAGTCCAACCCACTCTCAGTTTTTTCAACCACACTCCAAAGTCCTTTTTCCCTCTCCCTCCATGTCTCTCTACCTCCCTGCTGAACTGCTCATAGTGTGAGGGCGTGTGCGCGCGCGCACACACACACACACACACACACACACACATGCACACACCCCATGTTCGCTCACCAATGTGTGACTTTATATTTGTAGTCTGCCTTGGCTAGACTCTCCTTTTCATCCATCTGCCTGGTTCCATTTCATGACATCATTACCTCTCGCGACTCCTCCCCTGCCCTGCCTTGCACACCCCACACCTGGGCCTGGGTTAGGGACTTCTACTCTCTGGTCTCATGTTCCCAGGCATCTGTTGTTATCTCTGAACTAAATTCTCCCAGTCATTTAACCAATGAACATGCAGGCATCATGTGAAAACCATATCTGTTTACAAATAGGTGACAGGTACTTAGGGAGTGTTTAGATAACCTTTGTGCATGTCTACGCATCAATTACTCTAACTTTGGTAAATAGCAAATAATTTTAAATACAGCGCACCTGTGCTGTTTCTGATATTCTCATAAAAACAGAACAGACACCTTTGACATAATTCTACTCTTACATTTTAAAACCTAATATAAGTTATGGACAACTGTGTCTTTTTCTTTAAAGAGTTCTATCACTGGGCTCATAAAATGCGGCATCTGAGAAGGATGAGATTCTTAATTGTGCTTGCGATAAAATATATGAATAAATAAATAGAACACATTAATATTGTATTAATAGCTATGCTTGTCTCCTAGAATGGTATGTGCTATGCCAAATGCAGCTGATTGTATTATAAGTATCTTTTTATATGTTGTTTCCCACACTTCAGTCCAGGCTAATTGCCTGATTCAGAATGTGTGGCCAGAGCCCAGCATTGTATCTGGCTCATGATAAAAATTCAATACTTTTTGAATGAAACATTTATGTAGCCCTAAACTCTCTGGGATAACTTGGCTGGTGGATGTTTCCCCATGAACCACTTTTCCCAATATTCCTTAGCAAAAGTCAGTCCGCACTTAAATTCAAGTCATGCTATGTTATCAAAAAGAGTTTGTCTCCTATAAGGTCCTCTTGTTGCCTACATCTGTCCTCTAACATGGAAACAGGATAGCCCCGACCTCTCTTCCAAATATTTAGAACTGTGATTATTTCTCTGCCAAATCTGCATTCCTCCAGGCTAATATTTCCCTGTTCTTCAATCATTTTTCAATGCTATAATCAGGGCTTAACTCTTCTAAGCATCCTCTCTGGGTAGTCAATCTCACACTTAACTTGACCCACCTAGGACTGCACACAACATTTCTGGGACATTTGACCAGATCATAGTTCAGCGAGGAGTAACACCTCTTTGGATATTGATGCTATACCTCTGTTAATGAGGCCCAAATGCATTCATTAGCTTTTCTAATAGCTACTGAACTGTAATCAAGACAAGTCCACATCCACTCTTTCCTTCTTTGCTGTCTTATAAAGAGATATTCCTCCCACGACTTAAGATATGTCTCTCCCCTTGGATTCCTAAGCTTTCTCTTACTTTCTATGCAACCACTTCCTATATAAAGTGTTCTTTTTCTTTGAAGAAAAAAAAGTCATTTGTCATAGTACATACCATTCTAGAAGACAAGCATAGCTATTAATACAATATTAATATGTTCTATTTATTTATTCAGGTATTTAATTGCAAATTGCTATATATATATTAATACAATATTAATGTGTTCTATTTATTTATTCAGGTATTTAATTGCAATTGCTATATATATATGTTCTTCAATATTATGTTTTCACTCTCATCACTTTTCACAAATTCCCTTAGCAAGATCACAAATGACTTCTGTTTTACTAAATCCAAAGGACAATTATTCTTGCCTTCCGTTTTCACTATTTTGCTCCATTTGACACTATTGACAACTCCTTCTCCTTACTGTTTCCTTAATGTCCATGACATTTGTCTTTCTGGTTTGCCTTCTGTTTCTAGCCACACCTTCCCATTTCCCTTTGTGGGTTCCTCTTTCTCAATTCACCCTTCAGACATCTGTAGTTTTAGCCTCTCCTCACTTCTCCCTGGAAAATGTCATCACCTTCCATTATTCCAATTGCCATCTAAAATCTAATGTCTCTCAAATTCTACCTCCATTCCAGATCTTTCTCCTAAGCTTCGGACTTAAAAAAGAAAGTCAGAGTATTCTCCCTACTCATCATTTGCACATATATATTTCCTGAGTCCCTCAAATTCAACAACAGCAAACTTACCTCAACCTTCTGTATGACTCTCTATTCCTCTTGCCCTTCTTATACCTGTGAAAGCCACAATCAACCACCCAGTGCTCTCCAAGAGGCCCTGAGGTGAGAGGGGGCGTTGACAACTATAAGGCATTGAAGAAGTTTAACTCAAGATGCAATACAGCAATGGCTTTATTTTTGCTCCATCACTGAAATAGACCATGACTGGTTAGACCTCCCTTCTTTGACCTTCCTCAGGGTACATTTCAAGCTCTTCACATGTCTTTCAAACCCCTTTCAGTTGCAAGACCAGTCATGTTGAGCTCTCTGTGGCTTGCTTTCAAGTCCAGTCTTTTTAAATCACAACTTCAGTCTCTTACCCAATATCCATATCCTGCCCTTCTCTTCACCTTGTATCCTCTTACCAACCGTCCTAAGATGGGGCCTGACCCATGGCCCAGGAATCTATAGCAGAGGAAGGAGACAGGTATTGTCTCCCCTTTCTTTACTTTACCTCTCTCTCCCTCTGTGGCTCTGTGCTGCATTCCCTTCATCTGGGAGAAGTGCCTTTAAGTCACAAGTGTCTCTGGGTCATTAACAACAGTCACTGGGCCTCATTTTCTTCACCAAAAGTGAGACAGTTGCAGGGAATAACCTCTCAGGGCCCTCCCAAAGCTAATAGATTCTATAGATTATCTTTCTCTGACACAAACACCTGTTTGTTTGTCCCCATTGCCTTGTTAATTTTTGAACTCCTAAATGTCCTCTTTATCTACAAGCTCATAAGAAACTGTGGACCCATTAGGCAAGTTTTTAAGTAAAAGGAAGACAAGAAGAGGCTGTGGCACTAGTCCTGGGATTTTCAAACAGTAACATCGGCCAACAGTCTTGTTCACATTCACATCTTTACACCATTTCGGAGGTCAGTGCAGCATTTTTCATTCCATGTCACAAGTGCATTTTCTTAAATCATGGTCACACTTCAGGAAGGTAGGTGTACAACTTTGCAATGTCCTTGGCAGTAATTGCTTCATTTATGCCTGAAATCATGACCCATGTTCTCATTGAAACATTTTTTATTCAAATTTCTTGATTGTCATGTCTTAATTTGTCTCTTTTGAATCCATCTTCTAGACTTATAACAAATTTGTGCTATGGGATTGCAAACATGAGAGTGGTGTCATTGATCAAACTTCTGTCAGCAGTGGTATGGTTTCACATAAGACTCTTGGTATCTAAGTGTTTGTTCTACTACCTTAATTCACAACCTCCTGTGTGAAAACATATTTCATTCAAGGTGACAGCAATCACAAACTATAAATGTGTGTGTGCATCTATGTGAGGAACACTTATGTTTAATGTAATTTTGACAGAAATAATCTCTGTACACAATTTAAAAGGACAATAATGGTCCCCTTTTCCACTCTTCTATAAATTCAAACTCGCAATGCAACATCTTTAAAGTCTCTCAGTTATTTCTTCTGGTATTTGATTCAACATACAAAGTTTCTAAACATCCTTATAGTACACATTGTTCAACTTCAGACGTTATCCATTTTTCATTTCTGAGTTAGGATGTAGGTTTGGAAACTGCAACAGAGACTAAAATGGCAGTGCCTTAAAATAGAGGCTTATTTTTCTCTTATAAATGGCAGAGCATTAGGTCAGGAAGACTTTTATTCATTGGTTGGAAGATGGCTTATCACCATGACTACACTTCATCCTATGGGACCAGGAAGAAGGGAATGGGAAGAACATGTTCCTTCCCTGTAAGGAATTATCCCAGGAAATGTACATATCAGTTCCATTTTTCTCCCACTGTCCAGAGCTTGGTGTCATGGCTCCCACAAGAGAGACTGGAAACTGTAGTCTTTATTCCACTCAACCACACTATTAGCTAAAATTCTCTTAATATGGGGAGAAAGAACATATATTGATGGACAACTATCATTTCTTCCACAATTTCCTATTTTGAAAAAAAATGTATTTTACCCTTGTAAATCTCACACACACACACACACACCAGTGCATATGTTCCATCCCCATCCTCTCAACACAGCTATTATATCACAATTTTGGTTAAGTCAATATTTGATGTTTGCATTATGAAATATTATTTACAGCTGAATCATACACTGTGCTTCCTCTCTTGCACATCAGAAAAATGTATGGTTTCTTAGCTATATCTTTACTTGTATTGGTTAGCTATTTCCTCAATAAGGTTCAATTGCCTTAAAAGATAATCATGAATTCCATGGGTCTGCAGGCTCAGCTCATGACAGACAGGGGCAATACCTTCAGCAAGGGAATGAGTAAAAAATTATGCTATTCTCACTCTATTGAATATTATATAGCAGTGTACAGAGATGAAATGAGCTACATAAAACAATGTGTGTTTTTTGGAAATATAAGGGTGAGTTAAGGAAAATGCAAGTCCCCTAAGAGAGCATAACAGTATCAAACTTGTTTAAAAAGTGCTTTGTTGTTGCTGCAATTAAACATACTTTTTTAAAAAAAAGACAACAGTTAAATAGTAAACAAAATTCAGAATAGGGGTTCCCTCGGAGGAGGGAATAAAGGCAATGAGATAAAAGAGAAGCACATGATTTATAGGTAATGCTTAACCCCCACGTTTGGTGGTGGGGGGTCATGGATTACAAAGAAAAAAAAGCAAGAGAAAAGCAATATCAAAACAAAATCTTAGAAAATAATAGGAAGTAAAGTCAGAGGCAGGTTATCTATCAGAATTAAGGTATTTTTAGGATTCTTATGTTTGGAATTAGTTTGATTAATTTTGGATGTTAAGCTAAGTAAGCATGTTAACATATTAAGGTAACAATTAAAACTAAAGAAAACAAGGGGGGAGCACTTTCAAACCAGGAGTCAGGAAAGGAAAAGAAAACCCAGCAGAATAAATTTAATAATACCAAAAAGAGCTAGAAATTAAACCAAACATATCAGCAATCACAATGAATATAAATGACTATATTCACCAATTAAAAGATAAAGACTGTTAGGTAAGATTTTTAAAAATCTAACCCAATGAGCGTACCTAAAATAGAAGAACACAGATAGGTTAAAAGTAAAAAGATAGAAAACTACACACCAGGAATATATTAAACAAAAAAAGCTGCTTTTGTGATTTCAAAGGAGCAATGTTTTAGTTTACCTCAAAAATATCATAACTATAAATGACTATGACCTAATATCATAGCTAAAAAATATACCAAGAAAAAACAATCTATGACACAGCTAGAACCTAGCTGCCTCCCATCTATCCTCTAGAATGATATTATGCCAATCCTAGACCTAGTTACCTGAGCCCCATTTCCCTCTCCGACTTCACCCCACTTCACCCCTCCCTTCTCGGCTCTCTGTTGCAGGGTGCAGCTCCAAAGTCCTCATGCCAGCTAGCTTTCTGATAGAATGGCCAATGGGCAGGCACTTTTCTCTTCCTCTACCAAATGCCATGTCTGCGGCAACAGCAGCATCTGCACCTGGTTCCAGATGCCACCTATTGATCCACCTCTCAGTGCCAGTAATCCCACTTCCTCCCTATGTTCCTACTTGTTTTCTGCTGTTGTCAATCTCTAAATTTTCCTTACTGTCTCCTCTTTGGTTTCCAGCTCTTCCACTCTTGGGTAACCAAGTACAGATGCTCCACAACTAGTGATAGGGTTATGTTGAAAATAATCTTAATTTTAAAATAATTGTGGACAATGCATTTACTACCTCTAACCTACTAGATACCATAGCTTAGCCTAATCTACGAGCTCTTTCCTTTAAACACTGTCTGTGATCATGAGTCAGGTACCCAGCAAGCCCCAGAAGTCAGATGCAACATGAGAAATCTCCAGGCTTCAGTGGATCAAACGTCTACTGCGGAAATATTCTGACAGGCTCTGTTGATCTCGGGCTTTGCCTTGCTTTCCTGTTTCCCAGCAGCAGAGCTGAGCTGCTCTGGTGAGCTATTTATAGATCACCTGAAATATGTTTAAGGACAGTTCATCTGTGTCTCCGGCAAAGTGTTGTGGGAGCAATTCCTTTTCCAATGGCTAGGGAAAATTCAGGGGGCAAAAGAAAAGAAAATAGCTGAAAAAAATACAATGCTTAGGGTGTTTGCATCTGTTTATAGATTAGTGTTCTGCTCTTTCCTTTTCTCTTTTGAACATTTCTATCTAGTAAGTGAATGTTTATTAAAACACTTGGCAAAAGGCAATATCTTGTTTAAATAATGGTCTTTAGGTAATGTACTATTTTATAAGCATTACACAAGCTTTCTTCCTACCCTTTTCTTTTCATGCTTAAAGAAAAAGAAGATTCAGAATCATAGTTTGAAAACTAATAAAGATCTTGGTGGCATTTTTTCAACAGTTTCTATTATGCCAAACTATCTTCTCTTTAGCTAGTAAATTGCAACTGAAAATAATTATCCTAAAACAATAATAACTAGACTATTGTATAACAAAACCATCATTGGTTAAGAATGAAAAAGTGGCCCTAACCGGTTTGGCTCAATGGCTAGAGCGTCACCCTGTGGACTCAAGGGTCCCAGGTTTGATTCCGGTCAAGGGCATGTACCTTGGTTGCGGGCACATACCCAGTAGGGACTGTGCAGGAGGCAGCTGATCGATGTTTCTCTCTCATCAATGTTTCTAACTCTCTATCCCTCTCCCTTCCTCTCTGTAAAAAATCAATAAAATATATATATTTTTTAAAGAATGAAATAGTGACCCCAGCTCATAAATGCTTGAGAAGATCAAATACAAAAGGCTAACCTAGAAGCTAAACCACCATTTCTTTGGCACCTTGTTAAGCATCCTACAGAATAAAATAAAAAACAGAACCACCAAACACTGCCTTTAAATTGTCCCTTAAAAAGAAAAGACAGCACAGTCCACACCCAACTCTTAGAATGCCATAGCTCGCCCATAGCTCACCCACAGCGCAGTAGAAGAAAGAACTCTAGAACAGGGTCAAGGAGATCTGGTGTCTTAGTCTAGGCTGCTATAACAAAATACCATAGAGTGAATGGCTTAAGCAACAGACATTTATTTCTCACACTTCTCAGGCTGAAAGTCTGAGATCAGGGTGTCTGTATGGTCAGGTTCTGGTGAGATCCCTCTTCCTCATTTGTAGATGGCTGTCTTTCTTACAAGGCAGAGGAATAATCTCTCCCGTGTCCTTCTTTACAAGGACACTAATCCTATCCATGGGTGGTCCATCCTCATGACCTAATTCCTCCCAAAGTCCCCACCTCCAAATACCATCATACTAGGGACTAGGCTTCAACATAAGACTTTGGGAAGGACACAAACATCAGTCCATAGCAACTGGGTTTCAGAACCATCTTGGATGACAACTCGCTTAGTCTCACCCTTCTCTGGGCCCGTTTCCTCACCTACAAATGACTTCTTACATTTCTCAGGAAATGCTAAAGTTCTGAAAGCTGTGGGAAGATGACTGGTAGGATGAAAGAAAAGTGTGGACATGAAGAAAGGATAGAGGCTTCTCAATACAAGCTGGGTAGTGTCTGGGCAAGTGGGATTTAAGATGAATGCAAACTTAGTACCCACAGGAAGGAGGACCAGCACGTGTCGGGTGGACCTACAAAGAGGATCTAGAAGAAGAGCACCAGGAAGTGATCAAAGGAAGTGTGGGAAGGAGGTTCAAAGAGAGCAAGAGTTGGGAGGAGACTGCAGGGGAAAATCAAAGAATCCCCTAATTCACCCTCTGTGAAGGCTGCACATACATTTTTCTACCACACAATTAACATTGTATTATTTTCCTGTGCAAAGTCTTTTAATAACCACCTGTTGCCCTCAGTATTTAAAAAGGGAGAAAAACCCTACTACTACACTTCTTACACATAATTTCTTATCCTTGATTTCAAAATTCAATAATCTCTGAAATTCAGTTTCTTCATATGAATTTGGCAGCAAAATTTGATCTAAACTAACACAAAGCTCTTCATGTTCTTTCTTGCTTGGGTGTGACTATTCAACATCAGAAAAATCTGAAATTACCTAAAATCTGAAAAATCCTAACTCCAGAAGCACATCTGGCCCTGAGGTTCCTGGGTCACAGATTGTGTTTTGTATTTTCTTAGTGAAATAAACTTGGTCTCCAGTGGCCAAGCCTTTGCTAATTTCACCCTCTACTACCTCACGCCCATCTCTCTCCACCACGTTGTATTCCAGGAATACCGTGTGCTCACCACCGCTCTGTGCTAGTATTGCTATGGTTTTGCATAAACTTTCCCCACTGCATGGAGTATCTCTAACTCACCTCTTCATCTAGAAAAATACTCTGCACCTTTCAAAGCCCTTTCCAAAGACTTCTTCCTCTATAATGCCATTCCTGTCCCTGTCTCCACCCTCCTGTGTCCTGGACAGACTTGACAACTAGCTCTCTGTGCATTTAACCTTGTGCACATTGTAGCATGGGCCACAATGATTGTAACCATCTGTTTACAGCTTCCTCCTTGGGTCTGTAGGCTCCTGAAGGGCAGGGCCTGCTTTACTGATCTCTGCCCTCAGCACCTGGCAGAGCTATCGGCACTAGGGAATGCCTGGTGAACCATGCTAGGCACTCAGTAAAGAGCAACCCACCAATTATCACTTCATGAAAAGATGAACTAACCATCTGCATCAAGGTCATTCTGACCCAGGACAAATAAGGAGACTGAGAAGCAAAGGCAGAGCTCTCTAACCTCCTTCCTAGAGCACAAGAATCATCATTCTCCCCTACACGTGCTCTGGTCCTGTGCCATCTCCCTCTCCACCCCACCTGCAGGAGCAACTTCAGGTCACAGAGCATTCTACCACACTCTGCCCAAAGCTGCACAGGTGAGACAGCCTTCTCCTCTCTAGGCCTCCCAAATAAGGACAACAGCCACGTTGTCCTACCAATGGCGGCTGGGTATGCAAATGAGAGTTCACAGGAGCCTGGGTAGAAAATATTCAGCTACCTTTGAGAGCACTATTCTGAGATCAAACATAGATGGGTAAAACAACAGTACTCAGAACAATGACCTTGGCATAGAACAAGCATGTCAAACTCAAAGGCTAACACGGGTCAAATAAACAAGGTTTAAGTTTATGTGGGCCACAAAAAAACAAAAGCTTCAATTTTCATAGAAACGTAGGTTTATTTCGATAGAGACATGCTGAATACAAAGGGCTGAAATAGACTAAGCATTAACATAAAATAATAGAACATTTTAATAAAAATTAATATTTTTTCTTTACATTAACTTACCAAACACTGAGTAACTGCACAAATTAATAAGCATAATGCAAATAAACCTATTTCTCTTATTCTCCGAAAGTGAAATATGTCCTGTTGCACACACCAAACAAGTCAGTCCAAGACTAATGACATGGCAATCAGCTGCTAAAATATTCGCTGCTACTATTAGTGGAGAGAAATGGTGCGCCTGAGCATAAGGCAGGTAAGGTAATGAATACAACACGATTATGGTAATCAGTCATTAGAGAACGTTGTAGTGGGTTATTAATAATTATGTATTGTCAAAAATATTCATTGTGGGCTGCATGCGGCCCATGGGCCATGAGTTTGACATGCTTGGCACAGAGCATCTGGGTTTGCAGAAGACTTTTACTTACATTTTCTGATTTAAGTAAATTCTCATAATAGCTCTGTATAGTAGATAATGTTATTGTGCCCAATTAATAGAAGAGGAAACTGAGGTTCAGAGAGAATGAACATTAGCAGTAAATGCTCAAAACTTAATAAAAAAAGATTCTGGGGGTTAAGAAAAAAGATTTTGGGGGAAAATACCCAAATTTGAAGAAGAGAGTATTGGCCAAAGCATAGGAAAAAAAAAAGAAAAAAGGACATAAATTTGCCAGAAAAGACTGACATACTTGTGATAAGAAATGGGGTTGTGGTTCTATGTGTAGAAGGGTTCAGGGCTTAGATTCTCAGGAAAAAATGAGAAAGTGATATAATTGCATTAAAAAGATGTAAAGCTGGTTGGGGGCTCCCTGGCACAACACAGCTAAGGGTAGTGAGACTTGGGACTTATTTCAGATCAAAAGCAATATATGATTATCACAGAAAACTTAGAAAAACTAGAAAAATAATTGAAAGAAAACGTTTTACTTTACATTTTTTAAACCACTCTAAAGTCTTATCATACGAAGTCAGCCTTTCAATAATTTTGAACACGTTTTATTTTAAGGGATTCTAATCAATGAGTGAGAGTGTTCATTTTATTACACCTTGTCAGCATTAGATATTATTTCATTTTGAATATCAGATCATTTGATGGAGAAATTTTGAAAAGGGGAAATCATTCTCACCATTGTTTTCATTTTGTTACTTAGGAAAGTTAAAAACATGTTCCCCAGTTATTTACCAGTATATTTTATATTTGTCTTTTGTTATTTGTGTCTTTTCTCCATGTATTTGCTGGAGTCCTGGTATTTGTATTATTGAATTTACATGAGTGTTACATTTATTAAAAAGAGTTAGCCTTTTTTGTACTTCTTACAACATTATCTCTACTTTTGTTGATTGCTTCTTAATCTTGGTGATTTTTTTTTTTGGCACACAAAAATTTTAAATTTTTATCTAGTCAGATCTATCAATCACATCCTTTGTGACTTATTCCACCAATAAGTTTAGAAAACCCTCCCCCTCATGAGGTTTGATAGGTGTTCACATCTATTTTCTTCCAGATTCTCTAACAGTCAGGATTTTTAAATATATTACTCTTTAATCCACCTGGAATTTATTTTCATGTTCCTATGGAGGAAAGAAATGTTCAAGATTCTTCTAACACTAACACCTCCCCATGTTTAGCTGATATTAGCATAAACCTTGAAGGCCAAGGGTTATAGGCTTCAAAGGCTGCAGATTTCTCAATAGAGTTTCGGATTTCCCCCCCTTAATAGCACAGGGTACAAAATCCATACACTCGCCAGTCATTGCTCCGAGTGAGTTTATCAGCAAGCTGCACACCCAACAGATGGTCTCTTTTTCATTATGAAGAAAAGCTAGTAATAAATAAGAACCAGGACTCCCACCAATCATTAGCAAATCCTCCAAAGGAAATTAAGCACATCTTGGAGCCTTGTCCCTAATGGACCTGAGCAATCTCCAACTGAATCTTCTGCCAAAGAAACTCACCTTCCTTCCAATCACGGCTTCCCGCGAAAAGCACGCAGTGACTCATTCCCAAGAGCACATGCAGAAGAAACCAGAACACACACGTTTGATTTCTCTCCTCTCCGCTCTGGGGAAACATTCCCGCCTCTCCCTGAGTCTCAGCCACAGGCGGCCACGTGGTCAGAAGCTGCCCTGGAAAAGATTTGGGGCCGATTGTCCTGATGGACAACAGCGTGATGGAATTGTTCCGTACTTTGTCCTGGAAAGCAGGCCAACAAGGCATTGCCCTCTTGATGGCTCGCATTATAATGGAGAAATATTAGGGACTATTTCAATAGCCACCCAGAGGAGAAACAGTAGCTATAAGAATGCCACAGACTGCTTCCAAGGAGGGTAAAAAGGACATAAAAAAGTTTTTTTTGAGACCGGGAGGGGGAGGGGGAGAGGTGTGGAAATGCTTCAGGAGGGAAAAAAGACCACTCAGAGAATATATGTTAATGCAAAGCCAGTTTGATAGCTTTGCTAGCCTTGTTCTCTAGAGAAGGGCAGTAAGGATTCCCATATGTGAACTCCACAATTACAACATTATTAATTTATGCGGCTCTGCAGACCACACAGGGGACTTCATGGTAATTAAGTTACAGTTAAAGTCAGGTTCCTTTCCCTCAGAATATAAACAGTTGTGTTTAACACACACTCAAATAAAAGCAGGTAGATTTTTTTAACCAAAGAAGAGTGTGTGCTAAACATGTTAGGCAGAACCTGACAGTAACATACTGTTTTATTTTTTAAATATCACCTAGCAAGAGATTTAACAGAGAAGGAGAATGATGGAAACTTAGCCAGTAAACTGTTACAGAGGAGACTGGGAGGTTAGAGGCAAGAGGCTATATGGGTCCCTCCTGCATTAGCATGTGCAAAGGATGCAATTCCTTAACATGGTCACTCTGAGTGGTCAGAAATAGATTAAAGCAAGTCATAACCCTTAAAAAGGTAACATATACTGGACCCAGAAATTTTACTTCCAGAAATTCATTCTATATAAATAACCATGGTCATGGCTAAACTTTTTTGTGTCAACTTGGCTGGGCCATAGGGCAGCCAGATATTTGGTTAAACATTATTTCTGGGTGTGTCTGTGAGGGTGCTTCTTGATGAGATTAACATTTGAATTTGTAGACTAGGTAAAGCAGATTGCCCTCCCCGATGTGGGTGACCCTCACCCAACCCATTGAAAGCCTGAATAGAATAAAAAGCTGAGTAAAAAAGAATTCTTCTCTCTACCTGACTGTCTTTGAGCTGAGACATTGGTCTTCTCCTGCCTTCAGACTGAGACTCAGACTGAAACACCTTTGGCTCTTCTGGTTCTCAGGCCTTTAAATGCACACTGGAATGGTATCATTCACTCTCCTAGGTCTTCAGCTTGTCACCTGTGAATTTTGAACTTCTCAGGCTCTATAATCATGTGAGCAAATTCCTTATAGTAAATATATAAATACTAGAGGCCCAGTGCACAGATTCATGCACGGGTGGGGTCTCTGGGCGTGGCCTGCAGGGGTCAGGCTGAAATCAGTAGTTCAACACCATCTGCCGCTCCTACCTGCTGCTCCCATTCTGGGCCCTGCTGAGCCTGCTGCTGGCTCGCACCCAGTCAGTTGTGATTGGGAGAGGCTCGCACTGCTCGCCAGCTATGAGCCCTGCCTCTGGCGCCCATGGGTCAGCTGAGCAGCACTCCCACTGTGGGAGCGCACTGACCACCAGGGGGCAGCTCCTGCATTGAGCATCTGCCCCCTCGTGGTCAGTGTGCATCATAGCGACCGGTCAACTGGTGATTTGGTTGTTCAGTCACTTAGGCTTTTATATATATAGGTATCTCATATTGGTTCTGTTTCTCTGGAGAACAAAGGCTAATACAATCATGGGTGTGTTGAAAGATTTTGCTACAAAGATGTTCATCACAGTGTTGTTTATGATAGCAAAAAATGGCAATCTGCCTTTTCATCTAACATTTTACTGTGAACAAATTTCCATATCTATAGATAGATTTGTGGACCCTCATCTTGAATGATTACAGAGTCTTCCATTGGTTAATACATCATGGTTAGTTTAATCAATATATATAAGAACTTAAGAATGATGTTCCATAAGTCCTTTTGTTCACTAAATTGAAAAGAGCATACTAAATAGACACCATAAATATTGTATGATTCATATTTATTTTTTGCTTGCTGAATCTCTCAGGAGTACCCTCTCCAGCAGTTTCAATAAAATTCTTAGAAATGTATTTGTTTTATTAGCAATAAAATGTTACTCACAATGACCTAATTTTATGCCAGATTCTTTAATTTTTGTCCCTGTGAAACCCACATGTCAAATATACACTCAAATTATATTTATCAAGGTTGTGAAATATATACAGAAGTAAAGTCATGGAGAGTATACTAGTACACCTAGGAGAAATGTTGAGACATCATGTCAATTAATTACCTATTGCTGCATAACAAATTATCCCAAAATGTAGTGGCATAAAGTGACAAACATTTACTATAATTTCTGTGGGTCAGGAATTCAGCCACAGGTCAGCAGGGCTCTCTGGCTCTTATCTCTTACAAGGCTACAATCAAGGTGTGGGCCAAGTCTACAGTCATCTTTAAACTCAACTGGGAGTTGATCCACTTTTAAGCTCATTCAAGTGGTTATTGGCAGGCATCATTTCTCATTCGTTGTGGTCTTAGACCTCCCTTAGTCCTTGTTTGACCTCTAGAGGACAGCTCACAGCATGGCAGCTGGTTTCACCAGTGTGAGAAAGTGAGAAGGTATGAGAGGGAGTATACATACAACAGAAGCCACAATCTTTTATAGGTAGAGTTGCCATATTTAGCAAATAAAAATACATGACACCAAAAGGAGGGATAACAGGGACATTTATAGCTGTAAATATGTACATTAAAATAGAAGGCAGGTCTCAGAAATAGAAAAAGAAGAACAAGCCCAAAGCTAGCAAAAGGAAGGAAATAAAGGTTAGAGAAGAAATCAGTGGAATAGAGAATAGAAGAACAATAGAGGACCTCAACAAAGCCAATAATTCATTACTTGAAGAGATTAATAAAACTGATAAAACTTTAGCTAGATCAACTAAGGGAAAAGGAGAGAAGACTCAAATAAGAAATTAAAATAGGGGAACTTTCAACCAATTTCATAGAAATAAAAAGGATTATAAGAGAATACTATGAACAAATGATAGCAACAATTATGATAACTGAGATGAAATAGATAGTCCTAGAAACACACAACCTACTACCAGTGATGGCGAACCTTTTGAGCTCGGCATGTCAGCATTTTGAAAAACCCTAACTTAACTCTGGTGCCATGTCACATATAGAAATTTTTTGATATTTGCAACCATAGTAAAACAAAGATTTATATTTTGATATTTATTTTATATATTTAAATGCCATTTAACAAAGAAAAATCAACCAAAAAAATGAGTTCGCGTGTCACCTCTGACACGCATGTCATAGGTTCGCCATCACTGTACTAGACTGAATACTTATAGAAAATCTGAACAGACTTGACTTACTAGTAAGGAGATTGAATTAGAAATCAAACACCTCCCAACAATGAAAAGCCCAGGACCAGATGGCTTCACTGACAAATTCTACCAAACATTTAAAATATTAACATCAATCCTCTTCAAACTCCTCCAAAAAAATGAAGAGGTAATGCTTCCAAACTCACTCTATGAGCCCCACATTACCATGATACCAAAACTAGACAAAGATGCTACAAGGAAAAAACTACTATATGCCATCTAATCTAATAATAGACAAACATGGTAATTGACCATACCTCCACTATGCTTCCCATTGGCTAATCAGCAGGATATGCAAATTAACCCAACCAAGATGGCAGCCGGCAGCCATGCAGCTGAAGCAAGCAGGAGGCTTGCTTGCTCCAGTGATGGAGGAAGCCAAGCTTCCTCCCTGCTGCGGCCGGGCTCTGAGCTCCACTCTAAGCAACAAAGTTGCAATTATAGAAGCTAAACAAACCCCAGATACCTGCTTTCAGCAGGCCATGGCCTCGGAGCTGGAGCGGCAACAAAGTTTCAATTATAGAAGGTAAATAAATCTCAGAATAAAAAAAAAAGAAAAAAAGGAGAGACTGGGAGCTTCAGTCGCTGGCTTGGCCAGCCTGAAAACAGCCATCAGCCCCTCATCCAGACTGGCCAGGGACCCCAGTGGGGACCCCCACCCTAAAGGGGGTGTGACCAGCTGCAAACAGCCTTCAGCTCCTCACCCAGGCTGGCCAGGCACCCAAGCGGGACCCCCACCCTGATCTGGGACACCCTTCAGGGCAAACCAGCCGGCCCCCACCCGTGCACCAGGCCTCTATCCTATATAGTAAAAGGGTAATATGCAAACTGACCCTAACAGCAGAAAGACTGGGAATGACTGGTCACTATGACACACACTGACCACCAGGGGGCAGACGCTCAATGCAGGAGCTGCCCACTGGTGGTCAGGGCGCTCTCACATGGGAGGAGACTGCAGCTTAGGTCTGCTCCCCGCTGGCAAGTGGACATCCCCTGAGGGCTGCCGGGCTGCCAGAGGGATGTCTGATTGCCAGCTTAGGCCCAATCCCCTGAGGAGCAGGCCTAAGCCAGCAGGTGGTCATCCCCCGAGGGGTACCAGACTGCGAGAGGGCACAGGCTTGGCTGAGGGACCCCCACTCAGTGCACAAATTTTTGTGCACTGGGCCTCTAGTATTTCTTATAAATATTAAAGCCAGAAAAATAAAATAAAATACATAGGATGGTGGTTGCTAGAGAATAGGGGGAGGAGAAAATAGAAGTTTTTTGTTTTAATGAGTATATAGTTTCAGTTTTGCAAGATGAACAATTCTGGAGATTGGCTGCACAATAATGTGAATGTACTTAACTACTAAATTGTACACTTAAAAATAGTTAAGATAATAAATTTTATGTTATGTGGGGGTCTTTTCCCATAATTAAAACTGGAAATTTTAAAAGTAGGTTATCCAGTTAAAATTTCAGATAAACACTGAATAATGTTTAGCATAGGTATGTCCCTAATATTGCACAGGACATACTTAATCTTTAAAAAGTTCATTGTTCATGTGAAATTCAAGTTTAACTCTAAGAGGCAAAATTGCATAAAATTCCATTTTCATGTATAATGAGGAATTAATTATTAGTAACTATGAATTATTTAAGCGTTACAAATATTTGTTTTTTAAACTAGAAATGGCAACACGTTTACTGAAAACTTGAATTTATTATTTTACCATGCCATCTGGATACAAAATTTATAAATTCTTTCAGGGAAAGATCCTATGTAAATAATTAAAATATCTGTAATTTGGAAAGACCAATTGTCTTCTTCCATGGGGTATCAGCCTTATCTTAAATATGGTTTTCAGTTGCTGTTGTCATTGACTGTCAAAATAATAAATTACTATATGTTTAGAAATTTTAATACAGTTTGTTGAGGATTCTGGTAATTCCAGATTGTATAACAATACATGCATCCATCAGGAATATTCTAGGATGGCTGTGAGAATTGGGTGAAGGTGGTCAAAAGGTATAAACCTCCAATTATAAAATAAATAAGTACTGTGGATGTAATGTACAAGAAATGACTATAGTTAACACTGTTGTATGGTATATTTGAAAGTTTCTATGAGAGTAATTCCAAAAATTTCTCATCACAAGGAAAAAAAACATTTTTCAATCTATATTAGGTGATAGATGTTAACTAAATTTATTGTGGTAATCATTTCTCACAATATGTAAGCCAAGTCATTATGCTGTGTACCTTAAACTTATACAGTGATATAGGTCAATTATCTATATATATAAAAATCAGTGACTGGAATGCCGTAACGACCAGAACGACAGGTTGCTATGACACCCACTGTGGCCAGCAAACTGGCCCAATCAGGGGTGGGACCCCCATGGCCCTCCCCTCCAGTTTGCCCCACCCCCAATT
>NW_005370024.1:440924-457969 GCF_000412655.1 Myotis brandtii | reverse complement strand
CCTTGCCCTGGCCAGCCCAGCCCCTGATCACCCCCCCTCCCCAATAGGGGGTAGGGCCTGCCAGCCAATCACCCACAGCCCCTCCCCCCAGCCGGCCTGGTCTTGATCGAGCCCCAATAGGGGTGGGCCAGCTGGCCAACCTCCTGCCATCTCCTCCTCCCAACAGGCCCGGCCCTGATCCACCTATTGGGGCTAGGCCAGACGGACCCCACCCGTGCATGGATTCATGCACTGGGCCTTTAGTCCTATATAATAAAAGCCTAATATGCTAAGTGTCTGGTCGTCCAGTTGGCCATTCAACCAATCAAAGTGTAATATGCTAATGATATGCTAAGGCTACTCAACTGCTCGCTATGATGTGCACTGACCACCAGGGGGCATACAGTCAACTGGTTGACCAGTCACTATGATGTGCACTGACCACCAGGGGGCAGACGCTCTGACTGGTAGGTTAGCTTGCTGCTGGGGTCCAGCGGATCGGGACTGAGCGAGGCAGGCCGGACATGCCCTGAGCCCCTTCCACAGTCCCTCCCCGGCTGGCCAACCTCCCACATCCCTCCCCAACCCCAATCATGCACCGGTGGGGTCCCTCGGCCTGGCCTGCACCCTCTTGTAATCTGGGACCCCTCAGGTAATGTCGGAGACCCGGTTTCGCCCTGACAGCGACGACCGGTTGCTATAACACACACTGACCACCGGGGGCAGACGCTCAATGCAGAAGCTACCCCCAGTGGTCAATGTGCTCCCACAGGGGGAGCGCCACCCAGCCAGAAGCTGGGCTCACAGCTGGCGAGCACAGCGGTAGTGGTGGGAGCCTCTCCTGCCTCTGCGGCGGTGTTAAGGATGTCCGACTGACGGCTGTCAGTCAGACATCCCCCGAGGGCTCCTGGACTGCGAGAAGATGCAGGCCAGGCTGAGGGACCCCCACCCCAAGTGCACGAATTTCGTGCACTAGGCCTCTAGTGTTCAATAAAACTGAAAGAATAAAATGGAAACTCTAGGACTCTGGTTTTCAGGAACTATGTATTGGCACATAGTAAATGCTCAAATATTTGTTGCTGTGTTGAATAAATGTACTAAGTGCTTTATGCATATTATTACATTCAATCAAGTGCCCTTTATAAATAAGCAAGCTGAGGTTTAGAAGGGTTGGGTTACTTGCCCACATATCCATGTCCACTAAGTCTCAGAATTAGGCTTGGAGCCCAGGAGTCTCTGATGCCAGAGACCCAGCCAGCTCTTCACCATACCCCACATGGCCTTGTAGTTATGAGATCAAATGCTAAAGCCAATGAATATTTAATTCAACTCGCCCCTCTGTTGGAATTTATTCCTACAGCAAAATCTCTGTGTTGTCATAAATTTATTTTTTGGTTGAAAAATCAGATTGAATGTGACAGGGGGGTTTCTTAGTCTCCCTCATTAGACTATGATGAAAAATGCTTGAGAACAATACAGTTAGTGACCCAAGTACCTTGTGTATCTTTGAATCACTTTGCAGTTCCAGAGGCAGGCATATATTACATATTTGTCATATGTTGAGAAAAACACCCAGAAAGAAATATGACCTTTGATTGGTGTGACCATACATCTGCATTTTCAAGGACAGTCTGGTTGACACCTCTTGCCCCAGTTCTCATAGCAACCACCACCCCACCCCCCATTTTATTATCTCAAAAGAATTCTGGTTTGGATGATAAAACATATGGTCACTTTACCTGTGAAACAACACAAATTTAATACCTTACAGTTCTGGAGGTCAGTTTGTTGGAGGACGTAGTTCTAACTGAGCTAAAGCCAAGGTAGTGACAAGGATACATTTCCTTTCTCAAAGCTCTGAGGGATCATCAATTTTTACTCCCTTTCCAGCTTCTAATTCAGGTTGTCTGCATTCCTTGGCTCGTGGCCCCTTCAAAGCCAGCACTGGCAGAGGAAGTCCTTCCCACATTGCAACACTTTGACCACCTCTCTGCCTCCCTCTTCCACTTTTAAGGACCTGCTTTTATTGGGTACCCCCAGATAATCCAAGATAATTTCCCTATTTTAATGTCAGCTGATTAGCAAATTTAATTCAATCTGATACCTTAATCCCTCCTCACTTTGTCCTATAACATAAGATATTTAGGTTCTGGGGATTATAACTTAAACATTTGGGAAAGGGCTATTATTCTGCCTACTACACCTATGTTTTCCAAAGTGTGTTTGGGGAGAATACCAGTTCATCGAGATGATATATGAGAAAAGGGTTCCATGGGGAAATATATTTGGGAAATGCTACATACCATAACTCAGTCTTGGAACATCACAAGAAAGTTTTACAATGAAGAAAGCTGGCCAACTAACTGGAAGATGAAACCCATTATTTTTTTCTCAAAGCAAGTGTTACATTTATGTGCTCCACAGAACATTATGTCCTGGGACTGGTACAGGACTTCTGGATTCTGGCCTCTGCTTGCTACTAGCTCCTGATCTAGCCCCACCACCCCCTCTATTAAACAAAAGGAGGACATGTTACCTGCTTCTCTATCTTCTGTTTCCTAGAAAGACCAAAATGTTTCCTTATAAACCTGAGAATCTATGAATCATTTCAGCAAATAATTATCTAGCATGAGTCTGCAGGTAGGAACTGAGTGTGGTTCTGGAGATAAAGTGACAGGAAAATGAGGCCCTCTTCCTGAGGAGATAATTCTCCAGTGAGGGACATAGGCATAAAAACAAAAATCTATTATATGCATGGCAGGTGCCCTACCAGAAATAAACACAGAGTGCAGAAGCATCATGGCAAATGGGTGGTAAACCATGGAGATGGTGGGAGAAGGTGGACTTTGCATTTAAAGGACAGCAGGAGCTCACCTGTGGTGGGAAGAAGGCATGAGAGCTTCTAAGTAAGAGATTTCTCATTATAATTAAGAAACTGTATTTGCAGTGTGCTTTCAGTGGCTCATTCAAGCCAAATGACTGGACTCATATCCACAAGAAATTATCCTTTCCCATAGTGAATATTCACTGGACAATTTCTGCCTGACCAAAGCACAGAGGGCACTGCTTCCTAACATCATCAAGGCCCTTTGGGAAACATAGGTAGAAAGAATTGTCCCATTCCAGGAACAGCCTAGACACTCTTTGGCAGTAAGGAAATAACAGATGTGATTTATTCAGGCTAAAAAAAATTGCACCAAATTATAGACTTTCTTTGCATGTCTTAAGGGCTTTTTCATGTTTATCTTCAACAAAGGTGTATTATGTGTTTTCTCTGAACCTTTTGTCAATAGCAAGACAAAGCAAGCATGAATGTTTCTAAATTACCTTTGCCTCTTGCACGACTAGGAGAAAAAGTCAAGCAGGTTGGCTCTCTGTGCATTAGCAAGAGTACGGGAGTACCTCTATCGCTTTAACTTAAACACATTTTTTTTTTTAACCCGTTCCATTTGCAGTTGTGGGACTTCAATGAAAGGCCACTCATGTTTAGTTGGTATTACCATTGTTTCTAAGAACAGTGGAAAGGAACCAAAGGGCAAGAGAATGTGTTCTTGTTTAGGAAACTCAGCACAATAAATAAGTCCACGAACATAACAATGGCAACACCCAAATACTTAGACCTCAAAATAAAGACCTCATATATTTCCATGGAGATGTGGATAAAAATAAAACATGAGGGAGCTACAATTGTTAAACTGCTCTTTGTGCCCTATACTGTGTTAGATGCTTTCCTTCCTTTATGTAATGCCCAAGCTCCTGTAAATGTATCCCTAGCAAGATCACCATACAAGTCTGTAAAAGCTAATAGGCTCAACTCGATATTAATACCTAACATAAACCATGCGACTCCCGCCCCCTTGCCCTTTTTACAAGATCTCCAGGTTGCTTGGGGTCAGGTCTATAGAGGCTTTGCCCTCAGCCTCACTCGGACTCTCTGGTTCAAGGCAGGGCTCGGGTGCAAGCATTTGCCAAAACAGTGTGTGACAGCACGAAAGGAAACACACAGCATGTGACAGTGCACATTTGAATGAGGAAGAGCAATTCTGATCGTCCCCTTTGGAGTTTTTCCTAATGACGGAGAGGAAAGAGGCAGGCTTGGGGTCATTCCAAGCATTCCTGAGAGTCACTTAACTGCTCGGATTGCCCATTTCTTCATCAATAAGATGGAAATAGTAACACAGAGGGGAACCTGGGAAAAAGAAACTGCCTGTCCCAAAGGATGGCACGCAGTAGGTGTTCAATAAATGCCACTTCTGCCCCCTTTGCCTTTCCCTTAACCACATGATGAGATCAACCTGCAGTGAATAACAGACCCAAGCACGGCATTGTGTGCCTTACCTACTGGGTGACCATTTAATAAGTTCTCTCCTGCTGTGCCTATTTTCTCACATTTTCTTTGCCTAGAGAGACATTTGGTTATCAAAATATGTACTTCATATTAGCTCAGAAAACCAAAAAACAGGGGAGACCTTCATTCTGTTGCCGCAATAAAGGTTTCCTTCTCTGGCGATAATCAGCTCTGCATAATTAAAATCGCTCAGACTGCTGAACCAATTTTCAGACCGGAGGTTTCTTCCTGTAGCAACACTTACAAGCAAAGTTTCTACTGTGAATGAATTTAATCGTGAGTCTAATTACAATTTTAATGAATATCTCCAGCCCTGCATGTAAACTTGCTCTCTAAGGCTTTGCTATCTGTTAGGGTATTTTAAGGTCTTTTCATTTTTAATATAAAGGAATGCGTCGGCACAACCAATGTGTAGTAAAGAAATATTCTTTCTGGTTTAGTGCGGTTTGGTTTTGATGATCAAGTGAGAAAATGAAAAATGTCTGCTATTTTAAAGAGCCTTTTCAGTGTGGGCGTTTCACCTTCCGTCTTTGTGTTGTGTTCTTTCTTCTTGAGGGTGGAGGGAGAACTTTGCAACACTTGTGTTCCATTTGCAATTTGGCATGTACGCTCTCGCTTTATGAATACCAGAAAATCAGAGTTCCTGTTTACCTGAGAGCCTAATGCATTCTGGAAATTCAAAGACATTTATAAAGAGGTAGAAAGGGGCGGGGGGGGGAGGGGGTAAAAAAATCCCTTTTAAAAAAATATATTTAAAAAGAAAGACATAAAATTGAAAATAGCCAACTAAGTCACTCAAGTAATCAAAGATATCTTTCTAAGAAAAAAAGAAGGAACAAGCAAAACTCTACTCAATGAACATCAGTATTTTTTATAACTGAGAACAACTGGAAACTGTCTAACAGTAGACAGTTGGTGAAATAAATTGGCATGTGTTTGAAGACAATTTGGTGACAGTCTTTCTCTTTTTCAACTTTTATTTTTATTACACAAATAATGTTCATTTAAGAAAAATCTCTTAAGAAAATACAGGTATTTAGAAAGATTTTTTTAAAAATATATCTAGACCCTCTGATCTCACAACCTAGAATGAAATATTGTTAAAATTAATGTATCCTCTTTCATATATTATGTGTGTACATATTTCATATATAGCCACACATAGCATACACATACAAAATATACACATACAAATATACATATATGTATATATACATATATACTATACAAAAAAATGGTTTCATATTGCCTATACTGCTCGGTTACCTGCTTTTATCACCTCACAGCACCTTGTAAACAACTTTCCATGTCAACGATTATGCTTTTGCAATATCAAAACAGACTGCCCGACACCCTCCAGGCCAACTGACCGCATTCCCATTTCTCTTGCCAAATGGTTTGGAGCCCTATCCTTTGCTCTTGCAGCCCCCTCCCCTGTGCTTTTCTCTTCATCCCTTAGGCTGAGTATAATGCCCCACCTTCTGTTGCCATGGAACTGGGGACTTACATCTAGTAGAATCTTGTCTGGTCAGCTCACTCAGGACCCTTGAATCCATGAGACAACTAGCACAGAGCCACCTCTCAGAGGGAGAAATGAAACAGACTGCTGGGAAAGAAAGGAAGGAAACTGACATGGTTGCAATTGCAGGGAATGAGTGCTAGGTGCTTTATTCCGGTTAAGGGTATGTACCTTGGTTGCGGGCACATCCCCAATAGGGAGTGTGCCGGAGGCAGTTGATCGATGTTTCTAACTCTCTATCCCTCTCCCTTCCTCTCTGTAAAAAAATCAATAAAATATATTTTTAAAAATTGATGTATCCTCTTTCATATTTTATGTGTGTACATATTTCATAATAGCCACACATAGCATACACATACATAATATACACATACAAATATACATATATGTATATACACATATATACTATACAAAAAAATGGTTTCATATTGCCTATACTGCTCGGTTACCTGCTTTTATCACCTCACAGCACCTTGTAAACAACTTTCCATGTCAACGATTATGCTTTTGCAATATCAAAACAGACTGCCCGACACCCTCCAGGCCAACTGACCGCATTCCCATTTCTCTTGCCAAATGGTTTGGAGCCCTATCCTTTGCTCTTGCAGCCCCCTCCCCTGCCCTTTTCTCTTCATCCCTTAGGTTGCGTATAATGCCCCACCTTCTGTTGCCATGGAACTGGGGACTTACATCTAGTAGAATCTTGTCTGGTCAGCTCACTCAGGACCCTTGAATCCATGAGACAACTAGCACAGAGCCACCTCTCAGAGGGAGAAATGAAACAGACTGCTGGGAAAGAAAGGAAGGAAACTGACATGATTGCAATTGCAGGGAATGAGTGCTAGGTGCTTTCACCTTCATTGTCATGTCACCCTCACGGCGATTCCATGTGGTTGGGGTTAGCAGCTCCATTTTTATAGATGTGCAAACCAAGTGTGAAGGCAACGCCGCCAGGAATAATCCCAAATCACTTTGTGAACCCTATGCAGCTCTAACCCTGCAGAGAGAGAACTGTCATTTGCAACCCTGATGCTCAGGCCCTAACACTGCCAGGACCACTGCCCCACCAACCCTGGATCCTGGGTACACCTGTGCCATCCTCACAGCATGGATTCTTTGGAACCCCACCTTTTTGGTGCAGTCTATGGATACACGCTTGCTTGTGTGAATATACCGAAGCTGTAAAGGAGCCTGGGAAAGAGACTTCTTGTTTCTACCTTATGAAGAATAAACTCTGTGGAATGGAACTGCCCCAATATATAAAGGGCGTTCAATGGCACTGCGTGTACAGCAAGAGTAACTAACATACTCCATTGCAGGAAAATGCCTAAATAGAGACTGCTTCATGTGTTCTCAAGGCAGGTGTTAATTCATAAGCTACAGCTGAAGATGAGTGAACCCCAAATGCTTTAAAGTCCCAAACTCCCTAAGTCCTTAAGATTTGGGGGAGTTTTATTCCAGAAAATCAAGGCTTTCAACTCTTTGTTCTAACTTCCTCTCTTCTGAACTTCAGGCATACCAACTCCTGCTCATTAGCCTCTTTGTATAACATGATCATGTGCTGTTGAGAGAAATAATCTTTTCCAAGTCCACCCACTCCTTCCTCCCAATGTTTATCTTGACCTTGACTCTCCCTCACCACTCCCCAACATAGTCATTATTCTAGAACATGAGGAAGGAATGTAGGCCACCCTAAACCATGGGAAGGGCATGGAAAATTTCTTTCTAAAACTATTTGTCCTTCTAGGAACCTAAAAATGTACAAGATGAAAAAGGAGCTGGGGATTCGAACCCAGGTCTACTGAATTCATGCTATAGTTTGGTGGGAGGGAGAAATACAGGGTGTCCCCAAAAATGGGTACATACTATGTCTGTAGATTCTACTAGATTTTGAAAATGAAATATATTTTAATAAACACTACCTTTGTAATTATTCAAAGTGTGTATACATTTTTTTTCTGGGACACTCTGTATATATGGGACAGAAATGGACAATGGAAAAAACACTTTCAAAAAGGAACTTATATCTTATTAAATCAGTTTGCTGCTCTCCTAAAACCATAAGTTCTCAGAAGAGCCAGCAAGTTGTTTCTGGGTGACATTTTGATTCATCTAACAGTGAATCTGAGCCTAATAAAGTAGAGAAACTTAATTTTATAATTAAGTTTCTAAATCTAAGAAGGCTGGAGAAAGCAAATAATGCAGCAAAAATGCGGAATGATTTGACCCCAGCCAACAGTGTAGAAAATTTAGATGGAATTAAAAAAATATCTGTCAAGACAAAAAAAGTACCGAACATGACTGAAGTTGCAAAAATCCAAGCTACTGAAATCCTTGTGTATGTGTATATATATTTTTAAAGACTGGAATTGTCATGTCTAGGACAAGAAGGGAAGCCTGGTAATTTATTTCAGCTGGGGTTAAAAAGGCACGAGGCTCCATGGAGAAACTGAACAGAGACCAATCAAGAGGTCAAGATGGCGCAAATCCTTGGGTCTTGAAGGAATTAGGTAATTAGCTTGCCGAATCACTGTCATTACTTTTATAAGTCAAATAGCAGGGGAGTTCCTAAATGCCTTTTCTATGGAGGGTTTTTGTTCTTTCTTTTTCCCTTGGTCTTTAGTACAGGTTGAATCATGTCATGAGGAAATTTTCACCCAAACGAGATACAGTCCTTGCCAAGAACTAACATTCATCTGCGATCCAGATCCAGAAAAATTATACAACTTAAAATGCAGTCAGGGTAAAGCTTCGAAAAGTGATAATGAGATTCCTCCAAGTTGGCCCGGGGACCAAGTTCTCACGGATGACTGCTTCACCAGGTGGCGAGATGCTGGCTCACACAGAGGTCTGCGCACATGACAACAGTGGTTGGAAAGAACCGGCCTGGGTGTCAGGAGAGCCAGGGTCAGTCCTCTCTCCTCATCCCTGAGCTGCGTGACCTTGGCTGAGCCAATGACCTCTCTGAGCTTGTAATCCTGAACTACAAAACCTGGAAAATGATACCTATTCTATCACTCACATCAAATTTAAAAGTTATAAAATGCCATCGAAATATAGGCTAATGTTATTATTTTTAACTGTTACTATTCTGAGAAAACTCCTAAAGATGCTGGGAGCCTTGGAAATGATATTTAGCCCTTGCCAGGCAATCTGAAACTTATGCTGGAGAAATGATTTGAAATTATAAAAGACAATGGCAATTGCATTTATGGTAAATTTAAGACGTCCCGAGGGTGGGGGGGTGGGGGGGAGATCTATCTGTGATTGATCATGTACTGCGTACTTCACCCTGTGCTCAAAGCTTTACTGACATTACCCGCATCTTAATGCAATGAAGACTGGTGCTATCCCAATCTCATCCCTCCAATGGGAGAACCCAGGCTCAGAGAGACTCATGCGCACATCCAGGGTCTCATCAGTGGGCAGTAGAAGAGCTAAGGCCAACCCAGGAGGTCTGAAAATGGGACCTCACCAACAATAGGCTCTCCCATGACAGCAGAGAGAGAAACAATGGCAACAGAAGCATAATGACATAGAAGTTCCCTTATGCAAACCATCAAGACCAGTATTGATCACATACATGGAAAGTCAGTGAAAGCAGAGAATTATAAAAATTATGCATGTAAACTTTAAATGTTATACTTTCATTTTAAAAATGTAAGTATTCATTTCATAAGACCAACACTTGAATGTTGTTCAGAAAAAGGAGCACAGGTTTTGAAACGTACACATTTTTTATATGTCGTAACACAGTTGACTACCGACTACATAGGACTAAGCTTCTTCCGGGTAACTTTGGTTTCTGAATGATGAGACTTGGGCTCTCAACTTGATATCTCACTTCCTTTGCCCCAGCCTCTTCGTTTTTTGATTTGTTGTTTTTCTGTCATGTCCTGAATTATTTCTTCCCTAGCCCTAAGTATACACTGCAATAAATAAGAATCATTTCATTGTTATGCATCATCTTTCTGTAAATCACTGGAACCTCTACTTTGTCTGGGATCAGTTACTAAATGATGCTCTTAATTGTTCTCTTGCAGCTGAGAATTTTCCCAATATTGTCAAGTTCTGGCAACTTACTTCTCTCTCTGAGATTTAGTAAATATCAAACTGGGAATTTCACTCTCTACTACATGCAACATTGAAAAAAATCTTTTAATGTTAATTATTTATAACAACTAGAGGCCCGTTGCACAAAGAGACTCATGCAATAGGTCTTCCTTCCCCTGGCTGCCGGCACTGGTTTTCCTCCGACACCCGGGACCCAGGCCTTCGCTCCGGCTGCAGCAGAGAAGCCAAGCCTCAAGGCTTCTCAGCTCCAACCACAGAAGAAAAGCCAAGCCTCTTCAGTCTTCAGTCGTCAGCAGTCTTCAGTCGTCTTCAGTCTTCAGTCTTCGCTCCAAGCCTGCATATGCAAATTAACTGCCATCTTTGTTGGGCTGATTTATATACTCATCCTGATTGGCTGGTGGGCATAGTGGAGTGACATCAATTTGCATGTTTCTCTTTTATTAGTGTAGATTATATCTAACTTTTATATTCTTGCCTTCCATTTTTTCTAAAATGAAGCCCCAAATTATTTTTTAAAACATTTTATATCCCCTTGACCAATAACTTGAAACAAAATTGCTGTATTCTGTTATAAAACTTGGAAATTTATTTAAATCACTTTCTTTATATTCTTTATAACCAAAACATGAAGAAGCATTATTTTCGAGCAAAGGCCTTCAAAGTTATGCCAGAAATACATAGCAAGAGAAATTTTACATCACAGCTAGAAATGTTATACCACGCATACACACATGCCACACACATACACATGTACAATAAAACAAATTTTCGTGAAATACCTCTACAATATATAATGCTTACTGATATTTACTATTCTGTTTTATTCTATTTCATTTCACTTTTTTAAAAATTATTTTCCCTAACTCAGTAAATTTATTTTATGACCCACGAAGAGCCAAACCCACAATTTGGAAACCATCAGGGAAGAAAGCATAGTCTTTTCAGATGGCTGTTTTCTGAAGCTATTTCTTCACAGTATGTGTAGATTCACGGGGGAAAAAATCAATTTATAGAATAATTCAGAGTCTGTCCACACTGATTTCTGTGAAGAATACTTATCTTGTAAAAACAAACAATTTATATCTCTTAAATGGAGACTTTTCTTTTGGCCAATAATAAAAAGTCAGAATTTAGGACTTGTACCTGCATTGCTACAGGCAGCTGTGAGATTCTCTGCTTGGATGTTGTGTTACCAGTGGCACTTACTCGATTTACTGTATGCATCATGGTTTCCTAGAAAATATCTTCTCATTTAGAACTGTCCCAACGCTATGGGAGAGCTATTCCCTAATAAAATTTTCCCTATGGATAAGTGGCTTGAACTCCTCTGTAAATTTTTAAGCAGCAGGTTGATCAGCAAGTAATCCGTGCCCTCCAGGGCCCAATGCCTGGCTACCATGGATTTTGCCTCCACTTAAGTCATCCATCAATCACTGTAAAGCTTTCAGTGCTGCCAATCTTTGGTGTAGGGCCAAGGCGCTTTCTGTAACTATCGGTCCATGATTTGGTATTCTGTGTGTTCTTTCTTGCATGAACCACACCAATCATACATCAACTCTGATCGTTAGTTTGGGTGTCTTTAAAGCTGAACAAGTATTTAAACACTCTAGAAAAGCCATAAGATTACAGAACCCTTCTGGATGCTACAATTTTCCCTATAACTTTTACAATTATCTTACCACACCTAATTTGTCTCTAGGTCCTGTTTAAGCATCACTGCCTTAAATCTAAATTATTTAACTACATTTTCATGGAAACCACCCTCTTTATTTATTTTCACATTCATAATGTATTGGTTTAAGTAACATTTAATCTCATTAGATAATTATAATAACAAGTGAACAATGTGTACACCAAACTGGAGAAAATATAACCGATTCTTGATAAGCATACAATTCAGGTGTAAGCATGTAAGTGCTCTTGAGACAACAGCAAGGAGCCTACTGGTGATGAGCATTTGGAGTGTGGTTTATAGAAGAAATAAAAAGCATTGGACAACCCAGGAGTAGATTAAGAAGAGATGGGTTAAGAGATTCTGCTGTCCCACAGGAGAGGTATGGACAAAGCCCAGTGGGAAGCAGCCAGGAGGGTCCCAAGGCAAGAATTCAAGTGCTGCCACTTTATTTAGGAGGTGCAAGCCCAGGGCGATAAGAATCAGGGGAAGGAGAAATGAACTAAGGAAAGATATTGAATACCACTTGCAATACAGCAACTACCACTACACAATATGCAACAAGGAGACATAGCTGGTAACTCAAGAGCATGTTTACTCGCCATGCAAGCCTGCTCTGGAAAGGTGGCAAAGAGAAACTACGTCTCTGAGCAACCCAAGGCAAAAGGAGTTGGAATGTATTGACCTGGCTCCCCTCTCTTCTCTGCTGACTTCCACTGGTGAAGGGTCACCCCACAGCGAGTTGATCCCTCCACATTTTAAGTTGCATCATCCTTCCTTCTTTATCCAATCAGGACCCAGATCCCAGATCCCACAGAGGCACTTTTTATCTCAGTCTCAAAAGTCTGAAAACAGAAGGTCTCAGCATGAGGCATGAAGGTAATTCAGGTTCAAGGGTTCCACTGAGATCCCAACCAGCTTGGATCCCACGAGATTTCATTCTTGGGAGCCATGAGAATGCCAGCCGAGGAGGGGCTGGCACCATCCAAAAGATGGGCAGCAACTTAGAAAAAAAAGGGTAATCGAGAGAATCTGAGCAGGCACACGAGGTTGATGCCCAACACAGAAAGCTTAACACAGAAAGTTTGGGTTTTAAAGGACAGAAAAGTGGGGGGAGGACATTCCAGGAAGGAATGATTCATTTTTAAAGACTCAACAGGAGAAGTGGTGTGGCTTTTTTACTGGAGTGCAAATTGCAACATGTGGCTGGAATATGTGGCATACTAGACTATGAGAGGGGAGAGGGGTCATCACCTTTGATATAGGAGCCACATCAACTACTGATATACAGAGAATGGACAGTCAACAGCAGCCCCTCACATCCCTATCTTCTTCACACATCCGGACCCCGACTAGCTTAGGGAAAAGATGGGATACAGATAAGGCTTAGAGAGAATAAAACTGTTTGTTTCTCCCAAGGAATGCAGCCTACATATTTCATAGAATTACTGTTGACAGAAATCTCAGAGTTTAGGGGAAAGCAAGAGCCAGAGCTCACGTGATGTCTTCCAGCCATTTCAAAGCATGCAGTTTCTCTGCCATTGGTAACCTACCGTGGAGAATTCATTTCATGCCTGTCTACTCTGGTAAAACCTTGGAATGAATTGAATTGTTACAAAAAGGTGAAAATTAGGAATGCCAAGAGTCGTCTGATGCAGCTAATTAAGAGTCGTCATCTCTGCAGTTCGCACACACTCCTGACGTTCTTCACCTGCAAACTTAGCTCCCGAAGTTGTGTCTGATGAAGGAATCGTGAGACACCCCTCTGCCTGTTGTCAAGGAGAGGGTCTTACCTCTTTACACTGGAGCGCTGGAGAAAAATATTCACTTTCAAGTGATCTCTCTATTACTGAATTTATTTTGATTAAACTGAAAACCTATAAGCTAGAATTTAGTTGACCTATTTGCTGAGTACACAGGATGGAGAAAGGAAAAAAATGGACCTGTCTCTCCAATGGCTCCTACTTTATTTACTGCTATATTAAAATCCAAACTCCTCTCTTTGGCCATAATAAAAAAAAGGGAGGGGGATTCAAGTTCCTTACGTGGGTTGGGTGTCCTAACTCTTTGGCCTCACCTTCAATTATGGTCCCAGCACTCACCACACTGCCTGAGTGGCCTGCCCTCTTTTCCTCAACACATCACGCTTGCTCCCATCTCAGGGCCCCTGTGTTTGCTGTCCCCATTACCTGGAATGTTTTCTTTCCCCAGCTCTTCTATAACTTGGCTCCTTCGTGACTTTAATACATCAGCTAGAAAGTTACCATCTCAGTAAGTCCTTCCCTGACCCACATGTATCAGTTAGGATGCTTTCAGCAATAAGTAACAAAGAGGACCCAACTAGAAATAGCTAAAATAAGGCTTTCATAACTCATACCGCACACAGCATCAAGGGAAAATGGTCCTGCGGTTGGATAATTCAGCAGCATTAGGACATCATCAAAGATCCAGTTCCTTTCTAACTTTCCACTCCACCATCTTCTGCAAGTCAGCAATGCTCCCTTCAGGGTCACAGGGAGATGCCCTGCTCCAGACATCACATGAGGACACAATGATGCTCAGTGAAAAAGAGAGGCATTTCATTTCATGCAGTTCTGTTTATCAGCAAGAAAAAACTTTCCTAGAGGCCTCCAACTGGCAACTCTCTGATCCCATTAGCCAGGATTTGCTTTACTGAAATTAATCCCCAGCATAAAGGAAGAGACAACAATGACTAATATTCGGGAAGAGTCTGGGAAAGGTCACATTCCCTAAGATGACCAGAGGTTATGCAAACACCCCCAAAAAATAGAAGTTGTGCCAATAAATACAAGAAGGGAGGCCAGGGTTGGGAAAGGGATGGCTATTAAAGGACAAGATGAAGCAACAACCACAACACTTGATCCAAAATAGCCCACCACTCTCTAGCAAATGGACCGTTTAGTCCCTGCATAGAACTGAGTGTAGCCTCACATTTATCTTGTTCATTTATTTGTTTATTGTCTGATGTCCTCATGCAAAGGTAAGCTACATGAGTGTAAAGACCTTGCCCATTGCTTCACTAGGCTATTCCCTGACACACAGTAGGTGCACAGTGAATATTTTTAAGGAATTCATGTATGACTGTACCCACATGCATGCCCATTCTGTCTGGGTACACTAAGAGTCGTCTGATGACTCTTAACTACCCAGTGTGATAGCTTTATATTAAACTCAATAAGCAGAAAAGTCCACCAAAACTAATCCATCACCACTTCAATGCCCATATTTAGGGAGACAGCCACTAAGCTCATAGAACATGTCTTTCATGATTTCAGCAAATCTTTACAGGGGACTGAAAACAAAACAACAATTTTTTCCTAAATTTCAGGATTTCAACAAACCTTTACAGGGAACTCAAAACAACACTTTTCTCCTAAATTTGGTCCTTTTCCAGTATTTTCTTATTCCATGATGATACCACTACCTGTACAGATGCTCAAGACAGAACCTTAGGTATCTTCCCCACTGCCCCTCCTCCTTTATCTACACACACCCCAACATCCAACAGTCAAGTCCTGAAGAACTCGAAAATTCATCCCCTCCTCTCCATTTTAATGGCACTGTTTTAGTTAGTGCTAAATAAACTCTAATATCTTTGTCAACTTAAATTCCTATGATACTTTGACTTCTATACCCTTATTTTTAGGGTATAGAAGTCATTATATTACACAGCTATCAGACAAGGATCAAGTTTATTATTATTTTGAATTACCATAGTATAAAAATATACTTCATTTTTGCTTTTTCCATCTTCAATTGGTTTACATTTGAGAGGACAAGGAGGGAGAAAAGATAGTGTTAACTATTAATAGTGGCCATTTCTTAACAGTGGAGGGAAAACTAGAGCATAACTAAGTGTGTTCAGCTTGGTATTCAGCCAATTGTGCAGAGTCCAATTCTATAACAATTCATCAATATATAAAATAAATCAAACCAAGATAGTCCAATATTTTTATGACTCTGGGATGTTAGTCATGGAGACCTTTTTGCATTCAAACACATACCATAATTGTTGAGATGATGTTAAAGAAAATGTTTGTACAACATATGATACATTCCTTTGTCTCCCAATGGAAAAGTCCATCTAGGCTCTGAATTCCCAGAATGCTTGACATGGTACATTCATTCTCATCCTCTCTAGTATATGTTAGGTTATTTCTGACTTTATTATATTTCCCCAAATGATCTGTGAGCTCTTTGAAGACAAAACCCAAGTGTATTAGGGAGTCTTAACTCACTCGGGTCATATACATGAAACTATCATTCTCTTTTCCAATTGCTGCTTTTAACGATACTTTGTTGAGTCCCTTTCTTCCATCCCATGATAACATTTGAGCAGAATACATAACTTCATGGTTACTTTCAGTAATTAAAAGTCCTTTATATTTCAAAATTTCAACCTCATCACTGATACAGTTAACCTCCTCTGTCTCATGGGCTAGACATATGGTTTGAGAGAATTTGAGAGAAGGGGGTGTTTAGCCTGAGTTTTCACTTACTCCCCCTTCTCCCTCAAGAAAGAATCTTAGCTCCTTAATAGTTGAGAATAGAGAGGATGACTGGGGTAATGGGAAGGGGCAAAGGTCTTCTTACTCAACTAGACATGATTGAATCCTGTCTTTACATTCACTGCTTTGGATCACTGATGCCCTTTATATGGTGGGCACCTATGTGCCAACTCTCCTGAGTGGCTTCCTCTAGGGCCTGTGAAGTCTCTCCAAAGCACAGGTCCCTCCCAATGGAAATTTATATTGGCCTTTTCAGTCTCCCACTGATGTTGCAGTCAGTCTCTCCACCTAGTAAACAGCTCGAGTTGATCAATCCCAGTATGTTCTGTGGCATCCTTCTAACCTCCAGGAAAATCACCATTTTGGCCATGTCAAATGATGAGAGTGATGATTGCCCAGTTTACAGCCTTTCTTAAGCTTTACCAACTCACTCCCATCCCCTTTTCTTTTACTTCAAGAGGCAGATCCACTACTAAATATAGGTGTAACTAAGGACTAAGATGATCACCACTGCTCTTTATGGCTGGCCCCAATCATACAAAGGATTGTCTGGTAGCCCCTATTACCTTGAGTTATCACCTTGACCTTGAGGAAACAAGGGTGAGGTAGTCACTTCTCACCTGAATACTTTCCATCAGTCCAAGAACCTCAAAGGCTCTCTCCCTTCTTCCACCCTGGTCTTCTCCTTTATAGACTGGGTGTGGAACCAAAGGTGGTTATGATGAGGGTCTCTCTTACCCCTTAGAAAATGTTGGAAACTCTCTTTAGGTGGAAGCAATCACTGCCTCTTTGCCTTCAACTCTGGGCTGTGGTTGCCTAATCTGCAGTCACAGGAAAAAGTCCTGCTCAACATTCAACATTCTCTTCCACATGTATGTTTTCTATTGCTGCATAATAGATTGCCACAAAGTTAGCAGCTTAAAA
>NW_005370024.1:360101-440785 GCF_000412655.1 Myotis brandtii | reverse complement strand
TTACCTCACAGTTTTCATGGGTCATTTATCTTGGCCCTTCAGTCATGGTCTACAGCCTCAATCAAGGTGTCAGCTGGGCTGCATTCATATCTGGAGATGGGACTGGGGAAGAATCCGCTTCCAAGCCCACTTCGGTTGTTGCTGAATTCATTTCATTTCAGATGTGTGACTCAGTTCTGTATTTTCTTGCTTCAGCCAAGGGCCACTCTTAGCTTTTAGAGGCCACCCTCAGTTCCTTGACACATAGACCCTCCCGCAAATTAAAGATCACCTTTTCAAAGCCAACTAAGGATCTCTCACTCCCCCATGCTAAGATAGGCTTATATAACTTAATGCAATAATAGGCATTGTCACATTACATTACATCTCTGTTATCTAGAAGCAAGTCACGGGTTCCACCCACTCTCCAATGGAGGGGACATCCAATGGGGCCACCTTGGGGTGTGTTCAATACACACAGAAGTTTCCCTCTTTCCTTCTATCTGTAGATGGCCTGATATGTGCAATACACGCTAAATGAAACAAAAATGATGAAGACAAGCCCATCCCCAAGGTCATATACAAATGGAGAGAGAGCCCTGTCAATGGCTAAATTGTAGCTTGTAGTAAATGCCCGAATCTAGTTATGTACAAGGCACCAGCCCAGAGCCAGAAGCCGTAATTTTACATGACGAAGATGGGAAGAGTTCCTGGAGGCAGCGCTGTTTGCCTTGGCTTTTGAAAGGGGAGGGACAGTAGAGAAGGGCCCACAACATTTAGCACAGTGCTTTACCTGTATCAGACACTCAGCAAATGTGCATTGAATAGAAAGCTAATGAATGTAAACAAGGAACTAATTTTCCAAATGAGCAGTATAAAGACTTGGGGAGGCCTGACATGGCAGCAATCCCAACATAAAAATTAGAGCACGGTTGGTGTTGAAGGCCTAACTGGTCACATACAGCATAGACCTCGAGAATTTAAAATGCTTCCAAAATCAATCTCTTTGTTGCATACCTGTGAAGCAGCTTAGGTGGCTCAAGAGAGCAGAGCAAAGAAATGAGGTCTCGGAGCCAAAAATAGGTGAGTGGAGGGATGGAGCTGAGGGCAAGCAGCTCAAAGAACAGCTGTGGGAAAAGAGGACAGCTGTCCCGGGACTGCACCTGCACAGGGGGTTCTGGGCCAGTGAGATACAGTCACCCACTTCCAAAATGTCTACTTTCAGACAACCTGCACTTTCATACACCACATGCTGACACCATAACCTGCCTTTGATGGACCCAAGAAAGACTTTCCTCCATGAACTGGTGAATGAACACTTTGAACTATTTAATAGTAGTACCTGCTGAGATCCTTTCTGACAATATCACCTCCTTGGGTGGTACAAAAGTGTTTAATGCATAAATATAAATATAATGTTACAAAGATCTTTAAAAAGGGGTTCTGGGGAGCCCACCGAGGTTGAGACCCCTGTGTCCCTCCCCATTATCATTGATATTGCTCCATTTCTGGGGATTCTGGGAAGATTTTAGTTGAAGAGAATTCCATTGTATATGTTTTTCTTAATTTCCCACCTAAACAAGTTTTATTATATTTTGTCTTTTTTTAATAAAAATAAAAAATTTTTAAAAATAATAAAAGTTTTGACACAAGTGATAGGAACCATAAGCACATTTCAAACATATTATAATCAAACATATTGCATATGAAAATATAAACGTATTACAATCAAAATAAAGATGGAAATCTTTAAGCACACCCAAAGCAGCAAAGCTCCACTTCAATGTTCAATGTTTAATGACCATAGCAATGGGTCAACCAGACATGCAATTAATTGTGAAGGTAAAGAAACATTAACATACCAAAAATATCAATAATATATAGTTGAAGATTGTGACTGTAGTGAAATGTAATTAGGGATTTTATACTATTGTGAGCTCTCTGGAATGGAGTTCCCACCCAAACATGGATGTGTGTCACACATTTGAGGTCAACTTTTAGGAATTTGCATGTACAGAACCGGATAATCTGCAAAAACAAAGTGTTTCCATTAAGTAACTCATGAGTTATTGACTGCCCCCCCCCCAAGTATTTTGAGTATATTCTCATCAGTATACACACCATACAACGTCTTCTTTCTTTTGGTTTTACTTTCACTTTCAATATCCATTTCACCTACACTTAGTTTCAATCCAAATCTGATTTCTTTTATTCTTCATTCTGGCCTTTGCTTTTACTGAATTCTACCATTTTGCTAGCATTTTAACACAGCGAGGAAAAAGGCTTAAGAAAATCATGGCAAATATTTTTTAGACTGGTCCTGCTCTTCTTTCCTGCCTGCTTCATTTCAAATTATTCAAAGGACAGAGAGTTTCTGATCACCACAATGAGAAGCCAATAAAAGGGCCTTGTCATTAGGCAATACAGGTAATGGAGATCCACTTGACCTTGGCAGTGGCAAACCAAATATTAAAGCAAATAGAATCCCTATGCAGAGGCATGATCTCCCCCTGTAAACATTACAAGAATGAGAAAGTGAAGAAGCCTTAATAGGCAAATACTTTGATGGACAGCATTTTAAGCCTACTCTCCAGATTTTCACTCTCAGCAACTGTTGTATGTCTTGTTGCATTTTTTTATGTTCTGAATCCTTTCAGCAAATAGCCTTTCTCTCTGCAACTATTTAGCAATCCAATAACAAGCATAAAACACCCGTCATGGGTATTACACTGTCCTAAGTGCCATGGAGGATACAGAATTGGGCTTATCTGGGAGTTTATGGTTTAGCAGGAGAGCTAATTCACATAATTTAACAAAAAAATAAATAAACAGGTGCTTAATGAGCGACAAAGTTGAGGTTGTTTGGAGAAGGCAGCATTTGAAATGGTTCTGAAAGATTGGTAAGACTTAGACACGCGAAAATGAAGGCATCCCTAGTGAGGGAACTCGTGAAAAACATGCCAAAATCATAAAGCATTAAATGGTTCAGAAAATGAAACCTAGAACTTGGGTTTGAGGGACTGAAAGACTCGGTTTCAAACACTAGCTGATTAAGCCAGTTCAACCTCTTCTCAGAAGGCACAAAGGACTCTTTCGTCTGGGCTGTTGAAATGTGATGTTGGTACATTGAGGCAACACAACCGCGCATGCCCCATTCTTTTCTCCTCTCTGCCACCTATCTCACACCATGTTTGTGCTTAGTTACATAAAGCCACCTGCCCCAGGGCACACACATTTCAGAGACTGGATTTAAAGTGAAATCGCTCTCATTTCAAAGCACCCACTCAGGCAAGATCAGCTGCCTACATCCCCTCACCTCCCTCACTAGAAGCTGTCTTCTCCAGTTTTAACCATCCTGGGAGCCCAGCATACACGCATCCCACCCACACCTAGCTAGGCAACAAGCAGCATTAGAAAAAAGAAGCACAAGTTTAATTCCACCAATTGGCCTTTGCTCTTATTACTTCTCTAAACCATTTTAAGTATTAAACAAATTAGTAGCCGCTATATGCATTGCCTGGGTCTAAGCTTGTCACACATGTCAGTTTATAATAACACATGGGAAATGCCAACTGGACAGCCAACATCTTGGGTACAGTAAACTAATGAAAAAAAGAAAGATATTTAATATCACGATGATCTACTTTGCTATGATGCATCACGATATTTTCAAGCTCCATTTGGGAAATATCTTCCCAGCCATGGTAGGAAAGAGGGAAGAGAAATGAGTAATAAGCTACTGCATAGTGAGAGAAGTCATCTTCTGTGAATACCCGAACCCATGAAGGCTGGGCCTTCCTAGGCATGATATCTTAGCCAGGGCTGCTGCATTTGGGAAATATCTTCCCAGCCATGGTAGGAAAGAGAGAAGAGAAATGAGTAATAAGCTACTGCATAGTGCGAGAAGTCATCTTCTGTGAATACCTGAACCCATGAAGGCTGGGCCTTCCTAGGCATCATCAACATGATACCTTAGCTAGGGCTGCTATAATAAATTACACACTGAGATCTTAAACAACAAATGCTTATTTCTCACCATTCTAGAGGTTGGGAAGTCCAAGATCAGGATGCTGGCAGATCTGTTGTCTGATGAGGGGCCACTTTCTGGTTTACAGATGTCTGTCTTCCAGATGTATCTTCACATGACAGAGAAGAGAGGGAGAGGGAGAGGGAGAGGGAGAGGGAGATCCTATCTCTTCCACACCCTCAGGATCTAATTACCTCCCAAAGACCCCAACTTCTAACACTTGGGGGGGGGGCTAGAATCTTAACATATGAATTTGGGGGGTAGGGGGACACAAATATTTGGTCTGTAATGCATGGTCTTTACCATTACTCTGCAATGAAGATTTTTTTCATCCTTTGTGACTCATTCAAAAGGAACCACAAACTCCTTGTGCATAACACGTGGTGGGAGTCGATCTTCACGTGAACAGTGGCTCAGTGGAAGCACAGCACTGGGCCTGCCCCTCACCCCCCAACGCTGCTGTAATGGAGGATGTGGACTTTTTGAGTCCTAATCAGCCACTTCCAGCTAGTGGATACTGGGCTAATTACCTTAAATCCTCACAGCTTTAGTGTCTTCATCTGTAACAACCCATTGCCACAGCCATCACAAAAAGACCTGTTCTCACTTGGCAGGCATTAAGAAAGACAAAGCAGGTTAGGGCTTGAGGACTTGACTCCACCTTTCTGTAAACTAGATTCCCCAGCGCATCCCTCTCTCATCTACCTATCGGTCAGATGCATCCTCTAAACAGACCTGAGAACCCTGGAACCACCCCCCACCCTCCATTCTCTCCAAACCCATCACACACGGCCATTCTCTCCCTCTGAGTTCACAGAAGTGACCTCTGCTTTGCCCCTTTTCCTTGCTTCTACCAATTTATTCTCCACTCTGATTCCAGATGGAGTGCTTTTAAAGTGCAAATCTATTCATATCACTTGACTACTTAAAATTCTTCCATCGTTTCCTCTTGCCCTCAGAATCAGTTCAAACTCCTTGGAGAGAATTACATGGCCTGGGCACCATCACCCCTTCATTTCCTGCTCTCAGTGAACATCTCTTGGTTCCATTAAGGGGCTACACTCTCTTACCTCAGGGTTCTCATGAGGTTTCTCTCTGTTCCTAGAATGGTCTTCTCCCCTGCCCATCCTCCACCCCCACTCACTCCTCATCTAATTACCTCTTTCATGTCATTTAAATCTTAGCTTGAACCTCACTTTAAAAGATGAGCCTGTCCTCACCCCACATGCCAACCTAAGTCACCCAACAACAGGTGTCAAAGCTGCTTGTACCTCTACCCTCGTGAGATTCAGCCCATTTGGAATGACTGATTTGGGAGATTTCTTCACCTCTAGACTGGAAGCCCCACTCAAGAAGGGACCACATCTGACTTGGATCCTGCTAGGTCCCTGCACAAGGGGAACCAGAGGCAAGTCAAAAATTCCATTTATTCATCCACTCATTCATTCATTCATCAACTCTTTTTATTGTGGTGGATGGGCATTTCTCTTCTCTCTCCATCACCTTTTCCCTGCTATCTCCAAAGATGGCATCTGCAAGAGAGGGCTGTGCCTTGTCACCAAGAGAAGAGAAAGATTCATAGATTATTTAACCATAATCACATAGGAGTTGACTCTCACAGTGCAAAAAACTAAATGTCTCTGAGCCCTGAAGCCAGACCTTGGTGAGGACGTCTTCCAAAGCTTTCCCTCCTTCTACCAGCAGGATGTGAAGCCCCTCACTCTACCCTATACCCCTTCCCAGCAGTGGGACCAGGTGCAGCAGAGAATGACTAACAACAAAAATTTAAGGCAAGACACTGGGAGAAAGCAGAAGCTTAAAGAAAGAAGCAACAGGATAAAAATGGGCAAGAGGTTGTGTGGGAGACGAAGGAAGAAAAAACAAGTTCTGGGTGGGTCCTGAGAGACCAAGACTAAGCGCCCCCACCTATCATTGGACTAGAGAAGCCATGGGAACCTCTACCACCCTGTGGAGTCTGGATGAGTTGGAACATATGTATTGCTTAAGCCTGCAATAAAGAACTGATTAAATGTTTGCCCAAATTCCCTTGTATGCTTGTAAATGGATGATCGTTTTGTGTGCAGTCCTCCTTTGGCAAATACTGGTGGCTCTAAAAGTTGCAAACAAGAATTCCAAGCTTATGAACTCTTTTCAAACCCTAAGGGTCTATGATTTAAAAGGTAAAGACATCAAACAGATACCTGGCACACAGACAGAGCCAGGGCAGATAACACAGGGCAGCTGTCCCCATCAAACCTGTACTGGGAGGAGGCAGAAAGGACATGTATAGAATGGAAAGGGAGTGAAGACATGGAAGCCCCTAGATTCTGAGAAGTGGGTGGGGAACAGGACAGGAAATGAGAGGCTTAGGAAAAGTAGTATTTTATCTTGCCTTTTTTTTTCTTTTTGCTTCATTTACTTTTGCACCTGATTCTTTTGCTTTATATTCTCCAGGAGATGGAGAAAAGAAAGGCACCCCAAACTCAATAGGACTTTGCTGAGCACTGACCCTCTGTCCAGCAAAGAGCCACCAAAGAGTGCTAGATCTCATCTTTATCCCCAGGGAACTCTAATGTGCAGCAGAAAGTCTCACCTACAGCAGACTTTATAGTGGACTTGAGGTGAGCCTCTGTGGGTAGATTCTGGACTCTGTTGTTTGAGCCTCTACCTGAGTCACATTAAGATATTTAAATGAGACCACCTTGTGAAATGTCTTCCATCTAAAAGCAAATGTTTAAATTATGGGATCAGAGAAAAGCAAAGGCCCGAGAAACTAAATCAAACATGCAAATTCAATTAAAATATAGCAAAGAAAGCACTAGCTATGGAGGGTCATGGGGGGAAATGGAGTGTAGTTATCTATTTAATTGCTTTATTCATTTACTTATTTACGTGGCCATCTTGGTACAAGACAGGCTTTAGAGAAGAACCTGTGTACCTGTAGGTGAATCGAGCACAGGAAATAGGATAGAATAAGGGGCTTACTAAACATTTGCTAAATCCCAATTGATTTTCCTAAGAGCTAACTCCTCTTTCTCTTACCCAACTATAATGCAACCTGCAGTTTTGAGCTCAAAGCACAGGCTTAGCCTGAGGCTACAGAGAGAGCAAGGTCAAGGTTAATTAGGATCAGTTAAAATTCCCGTAATGATAGGATTATTTCATGGAAGAGAGAACAGGAGCCTCCAAAAAAAAAACCAAGGGCTTGCCCATTGGCTTGGATGGAGGTGATGGAGGGGGTGGTGGTGGTGGTGGAGGTGTTGATCGAATCAGTTAGGACAACCAGGTTTCTTTGGGAACTTTAGTTCTATGCCAAAGCATAGAATATTTACCTGTATTTTAAGATAAGAGCAAATCGGGAAACAACACTGACTACAGTTTCTTCAACTGCACAGTGAGTCCTCCCTCCCTGTTCTGTAGTCCCTTCTCCCACTGGCCCAGCAGCAGAGGAGCACAGGGACAGGGACAGTGACAATCACTTGGCAATCAGTAGGATGTTTCCCCTGGAAGGGCTGGGACACAGGCTGCTGAGACTCAGATCTTATTCAGACAAGATTACTCGTTGGATCGATAGCATCATTAGCAGGGGTCCCCTGAAGGAAGCTGCCTACCGCAAAGCCAGCATTTCATCTGTCTCAGCTGGCCCACATACACTTGTAAAGAAGTCAGATCCAAAGAGTGATGAGCTAGGAAAAGAGAGGGGGCTAACCCCGCCTGAGCAACAGGGAGGTGATACCAAAACTGTGGGAGTAATGGCAGCAGCCAGACCATGCAAGGGGACTGTCAGGGCTGTAACCGAAAGGAAGATTTGGTCCCTGCCCTTAGAGCCTCTGCAGACATCAGCTCTGACCTTCCAGCAACCAGAGTTGCCATGCTGTGTTCCCAGCTCTGTGGATAAGGTGGGAAACAGCACAGTCTTGGGAGAGTAGGGGCAGTCCCAGGAATAGCTCTGTCATCTAACCCACAAGGCAGGATGAGGTTGCAAAGGTAAGTTGTTGCCCATGCTAAGTAGTTTGAACTTTCTCCTGAGGGTAATGGGTAGCCATGGCATTCAAAGCATAGGAGTTCCCTAAGTTTTGGGGATTTCTCTGGCAGCTGGGTAGAAAACAGGTTGGCACAGTGGTTCTCCAAGTGCAGGCAGTCCCCAAACAGCTGTATCAATGACACCTGAGAATTTGTTGGAAATGCAAACTCACAGGCCCTGCTCCAGGCCCAATGAATCAGAATCGGGCAGGGGCCCCACACTCCATGTTTAATGAGTGTGGAAAACACTGGGTTAGACAGTAATCAACTAGTAATTGATGGGACATCCATAAGGATGCTTCTTCAGAGGCCCAAGAGGGTGCTGAGGGGGACCTGAGGGTGGGCGGTGGTGGTCCAGTAAGCAGAGGATGTGAGTAGCATTAAGAGGCCAGAGGAGCAAGTCACAGTGACACAGGGAGTAAGGGCAGAGGGGGTGCAAGAAAATTCGCAGGATCCTTGGTTGCTAGGCTGGTGAGAAGGAGGTGCCATTTGCAGAGAAAGGAAACATGGAGGTGGCTGGGGGACAGGGGAGAGAAACAAGTTTGCATCAGGGGCTTCCCCACCCTGGCTCCCCAGGCCCTCATTCAGTTTCAACCCTTAGGCGCTCTAGATGACCTTGAGGCACTCTAGATGACCTTGAGGAGCACAGGCAGGACCCTGGTGTCTGGGTATGAAGTCATCCCAGGGAGGCTGCAGGCAGTGGACCCTAAGGAGAGGATCCTGCCCTAGAAATAAGCATTTGAGAATCACCAGAGAGTGTGGTGATTACAGACCAAGCTGGGGAGCTGCCTTCCTGGACTCAGGATTTCTGGTCTACCATTGACGAGCAGTGCGACCTCGGGCAAGTCTCTCAGCCTCTACCTCCTCATCTATAAACTGGGAACGGCAAGAAAAGGTCACCCGTTTTTAGACTATTGTCAGGACAAAATAAGTTAGTAACATTCAGAACAGTTCCTGCAAGGTGGTATCAGTAAAAATTATTAGTTACTATTATCCTCACTATCATTTTTATTATCCCTCAAAGTGGAGAGATTTGAAGGAGCAGATCAGGTTCTCTGAGATGGGAGGGTTAAAGGAATCCTTCTCCTGTCCTATGTTAGCAACCTCAATACCAGTCCTGACTTGGGGGGATGGGGGACAGGAGCTGCCCCCCTCCTTCTGTCTTATGTCCCTTCCTTCCAACCCCCTTCTCTGCCTGCCTCCCCCTCCTCAGGGCTCTTCTCAGCTGCAATCAGTTGAAACAAAGTGGGATCAGATCTAGGGCATATCCAGCAAGTGGCTAGGCTGGAAGATGAATCTTCAGGAGGAAAAAAAGAGCTTTAATCCACATGTGTGTTGTTCACCTGCAGGGCACGCAGGCCTGGGAGAGAGAGAGTCCCTGACCTCCAGGCCCTCCGGCTAGAGACTGAAATGTGGACATATGAACAGACCATAAATGCAGAATGAGAACAGTGAGGAGGGGGTACAGAAGGCTCCGAGGAGAAAGCTGTTATCTCTAACTGGAGCCCCCCACCCTCCGCCCCTCCGCCCAGAGTCCACATAACAATTTGTGTTCTTGCTCTGGAATTCTCCAAGCCTAAGAAATCTGCTATTGAGAAAGGAAATGCCAAGATAGCACCGACTCATCTTTTTAAAAAATGTCCCATCTTTTCCAATCTGGGTTTTGGAAGCCGGGCCCATTGGCAGCAGGAAAAGAAGCTACATCCAAGCTCAGAGCAGGCAGTTCTCCCGGGAGAATGCATTGTGGGAAACAGAAACCAACAGGGCCCACCCCCACCCCCAAGGAGGCAGCAGGGACAGACCCAGAGCTGCCGCCTCCAGTGGTGGGACTGACTGCAGTCCCTGACTTCAACCGTGGTCAGTTGGATAGATGACTGGACAAAAATAAAATCCTGGAATAGGGTCTGAGAACTAATAGAGAAAGGCCCAGAGACAGGACTCCCCAGAGATTGAAAGGTTGTGCAAAGAGGAGGAGAAACACTGAGAGGAAGAGAAAAAAAAGACCCCAAATGGGAAAACTTCCAAGGAGGAAGGGCCTACGGGACTGTGAATGATGGAGAGAGCTCATAACATCTTTTTCAACTGGTCCAAGGGGGAAGAGAAATTTGATCAGGAAAACTGGTACAAGAAGCTCAGAAAAGGGTCGGGAGAAGACGGTATATCTGATGACCCAGCCTTAGGCATGGAAATAGTTGATGATTCTCCCTAACACAGCACAGAGGTGTGTGACCCTGTGATTAGGAAAGAATGTGTTCTATCGTCCCTGCAGGGCAACCGGCGTTAGTTTTTTGTTTTTCCAAACTCTGCAAAATGATCCCCTCTCCCCACAGGTCCCATCGCCCTCTCAAGTCTCACTGGCGGCACAGGAAGGCTGTTTTCACTGAGACACATCTGGGCAAACCAGAGACTTCAACAGCATCTCATAACAGCACAGGCTCTTGATGTGGGAGAAATAATGAAACACCTTATTGGTGAAACAAATATCAAAGTGCAAAAGGAGTGCTCAGGCAGAGAACACAGGGAAATTGCTTCCTTCTGCATCCAGCCCCCAAGCACAAGTCCTTTCCAAATTGGGTGGGGGCTTCCTTTTTTGTCTTTTTGTTTCTGTTGAGAGTTTAATATGCACGATGGTTGGTACATTTCAAGGGGAACATATGCTCCTACTATAGCTGCAGAGTAACTAGTGAGTATGTCCCCGGATCAGCAAAAGGGACTCTCCTCCCTCATTCCCCTCACCTTAAAAGATAAAGTGTATATTTTACTTAAAAAGATAGCAGTGCACACTATAGGGGAAAAAACAACAGAAGAAAAAAGGACCCAACCCTAATCCTACAACTCAAAGAAAATTGCTTATATCTTATTAAAATTCTTCCCCGTCTGTTTGTTCCTGTATATTCACTCTTCTCTTCCACTATTAAATTTCTTTCCTGACCTATCAGTCATCATAATAGAGGTACAATGAATTATTTCTAAAGGACACAGTGGGCATGGGCTATTCTTGGCTGCTTAGCAGCTATTTCACCTTTGATAATTGTGCTCATACTATCTTTTGGGTATTACTTTTCCATTGAATATACCTGGTGGGAATGTCACTTGGAATGTCCTGTGTTCCCCAATGGCAGAGAAGAAATATGACTCAAGTCAGGCCAATCAGGCTCCCTTCCTGGAATTGGAATCTTGAATAAAGTGACGAGAGGAGAAAGAAAGGGAAAGAAAGAAAGAAAGAAAGAAAGAAAGAAAGAAAGAAAGAAGAAAGAAAGAAAGAAAGAAAGAAAGAAAGAAAGAAAGAAAGTGAGAGAAAAGAAGAAAGAAAGGAAATGGTTGAAGCTCATGCATCCCACTGCGAAGAAAGAAAGAAAGAAAGAAAGAAAGAAAGGGGGAGAGAAATGGAGAGAGAAAAGAAGAAAGGAAATGGTTGAAGCTCATGCATCCCACTGCAATTTCTAAACAAGACTGTTGCATTTGTTCTTGCCACCTCTTTGCCCCACTCTCCTCAAGAAATGCCTTGGTTCCTGAGCCTGCTTCTCCAACTTCTAGTCAATTCTATGAACTCCTCCATACCCTTTCAGAAAATTTCCTTTTTGCTTAATGCCAAAAGAATCTGTTTCTGTTGCTTGCAACCAAAGAATCCTAAATTAAAAATCAGTCATATCCCATTGAGCCCTTCCCATTTCAAATGATGTTCCTAGATGAGAAAGTCAGGGAAACCCATCAAGTGTGGGATATCTGGTTTCCAGATACATCTGACAAAACACATCAAAATGTCCTGGGGAAACTGCACGTAGAACTTGGACACTTTATAACTAGTTGATTGCCAAGACCCAAGAATTCTTTTGGCCCATAGCTATAAGCTCTAAAGGCAGTCTCTGGTATGTCCTGGCCGGTGTGGTTCAGTTGGTTGAGCATCCTCCTGTGCACTTAGAGGTTGCCTGTTCAATTCCCAGTCAGGGCACATGCCTGGATTGTGGGCTCAATCCCCAGTGAGGAAGGGAAGGAGGGGGAGCATGCGGGAGGCAGCCAATCTATGGTTCTCTCTGATTTATGTTTTTCTCTCTCCCTCTCCTTTCCCCTCTCTCTCTCTAAAACCAATAAAAACATATTTTAAAAAATAAAGGCAGTCTCTGGTATTGTACCCCCATGGGACAGCAGCCTCTTCAGGCCTGTTGCTGCTCTATATCAATGATTTGGATGACAACCAAGACAGCATTTCATCAAATGCATGGGGTTTTCAAAGATGGAATTCATAGGTAAGGTAAACTCTAAATCATTTTCCTGCCTACTTCCTTCAACGGCCACCTTCCTCTTATAAATGAAATGTTAGAGCCGTTTTCCTCTTCCTTCACGTATGCCTCTGAGTCAGCTCCCCCCCATGCCAGTGTCATCACTGGTGCTGAGAGGACCCTCTGGCTTATAGAACTTGGCTCCGCATTTATTCCCCAGAGCACCACTCGCAGAAGACAACTGTATGTAGCAAATTTTTACTGAGGCTTTGGAGGTAGCAGAGGGCATTTGCAGATTAGAACAGAAAACAACTTCAAATTAAAAATTAGATATTAAACCCCTAGAAATATATTTTCTTTTCCCAGCCACAGAGAATGCCTTCTGGCTTTGTGGTTCCTCCCTCTGCCCCAGCAGCCAGCCAAGTCATTCATGTTTCTCCATGGCCCCTACTCTACATCCTGGGCCCCCATAACTTTGAGTCTTGACTGCAACCGGATATTCAAAATTCTGCTGCATAGGTAGGTCTCTACTGATCTCATCTTTACCCATCTGTGTGCCTAGGGTGGGGTATGAGAGAGGTAAGAGGGGGCTTGCCTTCTTCAACTAACAGGCCTACCAAGGAATTTTCCTAAACTATAGATTCATTTACCAAAGGGATAAATTTTGCCTAGAGCACACAGTGGAATTTGAAATGTCTTCTCTGACTCTAGGATCCTAGGATTCTATGGTTTTCCTTGATTTGTCTTCAAATGGTTAGATGCTTAAGAAACAATGAGCACTAGCCACACACACCCCCAAAACACACACACACACACACACACACACACACACACACACACACGGGAAGGTTAAGGTCCACAGTGGTGTGGATCAAAGGTTCCTAGAATACGGTATTGACCAGCATGCATTTGCAAAACTCATTTCTTCATGCATTTATACAAACTTGAATATACTCTCATCCCCATTCAATAAACAGAAGCTTAAAAACCAGTAGAAGCAGGAAGGAGTGACAGGGGATGAAACGGAGTAAAAATGATTTGGAAGAAAAAAAATTTAAGCACTGATCTACAGCACAAGGGAATAAAATGTCCAGGCCAGAAAAAGGAGTGGACTAATAAGATTCAGGATTCGGGTACCAAAATATCACTCTCTCCTTTTCCATCCTGTTCGGTGCTGGTGGGGAGCCACAAGCACTTGTAGCAGATATTTGCATGCTCTGAGTGTTCCGCTGGGGAAGTGGGAGATAGAAATCAAGACAGATGGCTCTAGTAAGTGTGGGTGAGTCTGACATCAAGCTTATGAGCCAAATGGTGTTTTCCAAGTTCTACGTTTCCAGATCCCACACATAACAGACCCACTAATTCATGCCATGCCCCACCTTTGAAGCCTCTCGTGCCCCTTCCATCACAGTCCATTTGCTTTCTTCTGATAATAACAAATGACTCCTGGAGAATAAGCATGGGCTGCCCTGTGAAGCATTATGACTTAAGCGTCATCTTCCACAGGTGTAGTTCCTTGAAGGCCACATGATGGTCTTCTTCTCTCTGTATCCAGCCAGCCCAGCATTTCTCCATTTACTCAGTACCTACTTAACACCTACATGTGCCAGGCAGTGTGCTTTGCCCTAGCGAACCAGCATTGTTCTAGAAAAGAGCAATAATATAGACATAAATAAAAAGAAGGAATCTGGCTCCTGGTTAAAAACCTATGCGTGATGATTTTTCAGGACCAACTACAAAAAAGGGGAAAACCTTGAAAACAAGGTTTTTCACTCTGAATAGTCAGTATTTTTCCACTCCTAGCCCTCCCTGTCATTCTCCCCCTGACCCCATGGTTTATAAAACTGCTGGAACCAATAACCAGACAACCCCCACAGCTGTGCTAACCACCTGACCTTCCCATAAAACCACAGTACTCAGTAGGACTTTAAGTCAAGCTTGAGCCTAGAAGTACAAAAAACACATTCAGTTGGATGAGGATCTGAAATTTTGACATTAAATTGGACTAGGCTATTTCATATCTAAACACAAGATGATTTATTACTCAAAAATTATTGTAATAGCTACAAGATTTGCTTGCAATATCATCCTTGGCAAATCCTTCCCAAGCAGGTTTGAAGCTGTGATAGGTAAAAAATAAAGTTAGTTCCTGATCTGATCTTACCAAATATAGCCTGTTCAAATGCCAGTTAGTGAAACAAAAAGGAAGCTGAGAGGCAGACAGACCAGGATGAAATCTGCTTTAGAAACTGGGAAAGCTGAGGAGGCAACTGGTCATGAAAGAAGGTACCTGCTCTGTGCAGAGAATGAGAAATCATTTCAGGCTGAGGGAGGGTATGTGCAAAGGCCATAAAGCAGAAAAGAGGAAGCAGTAGAACTATGATGTCAGCAGCAGGGCAGAACACATCACACTCACACACACACACACACACACACACACACACACACACACACACACATTTCCTCCCTCAACCACCAAAAAGCTCAAAACTTAATTTCATGTTCTAGTATGGTAATTTCTCACCTTGTTATCAGTTTCTAATCTCTCCTTTAACATAATTTCAACACAAGAATGTACTTTTTGGTTCTTCATGAGCCACTTCAAATCCATTTTGAAGATTTTTTGCACAGCCTTCCCAAAGAGAAGAATGCGATTTTTTTTCATAACAGTTTAGAAATCAGGTTAAAAAAATACTTCCAATTATCAAAAACTGTTTCAATTCCTTTTCTCTGCAAGTTACATGGAGCAATCCATCTCTGGCTTGACCCTTTGGGATAGCTAACCCACACAGACCCACTGCCAGCCCATGAAGATAAGCTGCAAACACCTCCTAGGGTTTGAGACATTTCCCAAGAAACCTCACCCCCTCTTCTACGTTTCAGACCAATTTTAATAGCTATTATACATTGAGCACTTTGTTCTGTGCCAGGCACCATGCTAAGCACTTTACGTATATTATAATAATCCATCATCACAAAAGCTGTTTAAGGTAAGAACTATTATTATATATTCCTACTTTATAGCATAAGAAACTGAAGCAGGAGAGTGTTAGTAGCATATCCAAGGTCAACCAGATGGTCAATAGTGACACCAATGTTTTCACTCTAAATCTGTCTGCTTCTGGTGCTAAACTTTTGTGATTGAGACCCTCACCTCGACTCCCACCACAGCCCCACCCTGATGGGGTGTTTGGCTATGTCCTCTCTAGCTCATGGGCTTTATCTGTCTGCTATATGTACTAGCCTAGCCCTTTGCCTACCCACCCACCATCACCTCCCATGGGAAATCTCAGGCTTGACTCGGGCCCTAAACCACCACTGTTTCCATGTAGGGGTAATGGAATCAAGACAGACTGTGCTGTGCTAGATCAACTTATAAAGGTTTATGGGAGCCAGTCATGTGCATTACCTCTCAATTATGCATTCAGTGATATCATATTGCTAGCTTAAAATCAGCCACAATGGGAGATTTACACCACAAAAATTGGCAAACACCACAAAGATGTTTGGGGAGGGAGAGCCTCATTTACCAGTACATCACTTGAGACAGACATTGGGGATAATAACAAAAGCATTTCTTAGACAGTCTTTTCTTCACAGCCCTTGATAAACAAATCATTCTGAACCCCCAACACCCCATCAAAAGAAGCTCAGCTGAAATTGTACATGTCGGAGCCAGTTCTTCTTGCCCAGGATACAAATCTCCTTCCTCAGCCTGTGCTGCTTTCCTTGCTGCATTAAGAGAAACAGGCTAGGAAATTTTTTCATGCTTTCCTACATTCTGTTGAGCTTGCAGTCTTGCTGGAAGGAGGGAGCCAATCTCAGGTGCTGAACATCAAACTGGTTATTGGAACAGCTGCTGCTTTCAGCTGAGTAAGCAGGACATTCAGGGGTGGCGCTTTCTACCGATGGTGCTTCAGCCAGTGAAAAAATTAGTGTTAGGGATAGAAAATAAGAAACAAAAGGAAAGCCATCTGATGGTTTGATAGGAGCCATGTGTTTATACTTTTAAATGCTGTAGCATGAAGGGAATGGTGTGAACACTAAAATAAGAAAGACCTACATTTGAGCTTTCACTCTTGCACTTGCTACATGTTCTGATGGGACAAAAAGGTAAGAGGAAAGAAAGAAATGGTGTAATGAGTATAAGAGAGCCATCAGCAGTCTGAAGAAACAAAGACTCTACTAGGACAGGAACTCGGTGATGATTCTAATACATCATTCATTCACTTGTTTATTCAATATTCATTGGGTGCCTACTATGTGCCATGAGATATGCTAGATATCGTGACCAATACAGACACAGTTCCTGCCCTCATGGAGCTTACAATCTACTGGCAAGTAGAAACATGAAACGTGCAGTACTAAAAAAATGTAATGTTTGTCATGATAAAGAAAATAAATGAGCCATGGGAACATAACAGGGTGAAACTGTGGTTGACCTAGTCCAGGAACCAGAGAATCAAGTCCTGCTCACCAAGTAGAGGGCAAAGTGGCCTGAAAGCCAAAGCACATGGGGTGACAGCATGACCAACCTCATCACTCTTGTAATGGTCTTGTAAGAGCTCCAGGGTGGGCCAGACACTATGGGTTTGGGGGTCAGAGTAAAAAATGTAATGTTTGTCATGATAAAGAAAATAAATGAGCCATGGGAACATAACAGGGTGAAACTGTGGTTGACCTAGTCCAGGAACCAGAGAATCAAGTCCTGCTCACCGAGTAGAAGGGCAAAGTGGCTTGAAAGCCAAAACACATGGGGTGACAGCATGACCGACCTCATCACTCTTGTAATGGTCTTGCAAGAGCTCCAGGGTGGGCCAGACACTATGGGTTTGGAAGTCAGATACTTGGATTCAAATCTGACTCTACTACTGACAGGCTGAGCAGTTACTTAGCCTCAGTGAGCTCTGGACCTTTATCATGTGTAGGAACAGTAATACTCTTTACCTTCCAGACTTACTGTTTGGTGTAAATTAGTGGGGGGGGGGAGAGGGGGGGGGGGGGTAATAGAACCCAGCATGGTGCATGGCCTACAGCAAATGCCCAATACATGATAGCTACATATATATAAAGATTAATCAATGAGAATTGTATTTTAAAAATTAAGGATCTCTTTAACTGCACACACAGGCCACAGGGTGAGTAAATGCCCAAATATCTATCAGCAGAGGGATTTAATGAGGTTTCACAGTCCTGTCCTGCACGGTAACCTGAGAGCTTGCACAGCAAGAGGCTTCGAAAGTGCATGGATGAAACACATGCAGAGTAGTCAGCATTTGCTTTCAGCATCAGAGGCAACAGACACTCTCCTTCCCAACCCACCTTGTCTTGCTTTATCCAGCATGTAGTTCCCACCTGCAGTGACTCTATGCCCAGATATTCCCAGGGGAGTTTCCATTTCATTCTTTCCAATAAATAGCAATTGCATAAATGTGGTTTCATGTGTTTGCCTTTGTAAAGCCTTTCTTTTAAACAAATTCACAGATCCGGGGGAAAATCCATTGTCTAATGACGTGTGCCAACTTGATAGTAGAGAAAATATGGTCATTATAGAGATTTCTATAAACCTCTTGAAAGTCTGAGTTGGAATAGATCAATTCAATTGCTACCAATAGCTTCTGTGAAACGTGCTGCCTTGTTTTTCATCTCTCTGGTGAGGTATGTGAATTTTAAACATCTGCAATACTTCCGTATGCTATATTTGCTGCAGGGACGATGGGCTGAAACACGTGGTCTCCCTTGCACCTTTGCTCGCCTTCAACATAAATTCTCAAAGAAGGTAACAAAATGCAAGTTGATCCATCTCCCCATTTTAATTTAGCAAGGCAGGTTCTAATGGCTTTGTTCCTTGGCCAGACATGCCAGGGAGCTGTTTTCACATATTAATGCGACATGACTTGGAGGGTCATAATAACTATGACAAGATAAAGGAATTAGTTAAAACTTAATTAAAACCACATGGATAACAAGTAGAACACTGTATGTTTAGTACCTTGAATTCTTTGTTGCTGGATTGGCAAGAAAAAAAAAGGGAAGAAGATGCTTCGCAGCAAGCACAAGGGCCCCAATTAATAAAGAGCATTTCACCCTGGTCTGAAGTGACCCGATCAAAATCCGAATCAAAGGAAATGAAACTGGCAATTCTGATACCTGTCAGCCCTCTCCTGGCCCACGAGTGACAGGAGAAGAGACCATGGGTGGAGTTCTCATCAAACCAGAGATCGGAAGCTCTGTCAGGGGTTCCGGCATTTTAACATGCTTATAATACCTGATTTGAGGATCTGCCCCAGACGTTCTGATTTTGCTGAGCCTGGTGTGGCTGACCTGAAATGTTCATTTTTAGCTGGCACATTCAGTGTGAAAGTTATTTCTAATAAAAAATGTATTTGGTTACAACAGGCAATGTGGGGAGAGACTCTGAGATTAAGATTATGTAAAATCCTGCTCTTCATTAAACTATCACCCCCTAGTGTTAACATTCATGGATGAACCCATTATTACTCTCACGGTTGCAAAACAGTGACTTTTCTAACTCCTACATTTAGGAGTTGGCATTTATTGTTTCTTCCTTCTATATCTATTAGCTGGGATATATTATTTCTTCATTGTTCCTTTCTATATTTATTAGTTGGGATTTTCCTACAGGGAAGAGCTCACCCATTGACTGAGGATGATACTTATTTTCTTCCATGGGTGACTGATGCATTCCTGTGATTTACTGGCAATGTTCATCTTGTCCCCCATCTGACCAGAGGTAGCTCTTTCAAACTGGTTCCTGGAAGTTTTCAAGCACTTTCTTACTTTCTGGACAACAAGATGTCCCAGGCTCATGGGTTCTCTCCCTTCCCAGCCTTGGGATCAGACATTCCTCAAAGGAGCCCTCGTTCCTCTAATTCTGGGGAACAATATTTGAAAATAAATTGCTGTATTCAGAAAGAACCAGCACCATCTCTGTGGCATTCCTGCCCAAAATGCGTATCCTCAGCTGATAAAAAATAAACATCAGACAAACCAAATCACGGTCTGTTCCACCAAAACAGAAGCCTGTGCTTTTCAAAATGGCCATGCCCAGAAAGGCAGAGAGGCTAAGGTAAAAGAAGGCTCGAGAGGCACAAAAAAGCAAAAGTAACCCATGATACTGGTTTAGATCTTGATCAGACTCTTTAAAAAGGCTATCTGAAGAACATTTGGGGGACAACGAATAAATTTTGGATAAGGACTGTAGATTAGATAATATTGTACTAATACTAAATTTTCTGATTTCGAGAGAATGATAAATGTTGTACACAGCACATCCCATAGAAGTTTGTTCTCTCCTATGCCCTCACTTGCTCAGTTTCTAAAGGGGAAGTTAGCTGAAAGGTACTGAGGAAAGCCAACCAAAAGAGGAACAAAAAGATAGTCTAATTCACAGCTCGACACTAGAGGTTCATTAAGGTCAAAAGAAGATATACTTAAACCTAATTAAGATAAAGAATTCCTCATTAGGCTGAGAGAAACTCTCCGAGTAAAACCTCGGAGGACACGTTGACTTCTGTCTGATCCCTGTCAGAAAAATGTTCCATCAAGGAAGCACACAGACAACATGAAGAGAGACAGTCCTGGCTGTAATTCTGAATACATTTTTGCTATTATAAAGCTCAGGAAACAATAATACCGTCTTACTGATCCATTGTTTTAAACTTTATAAAACCCTTTGGCATGCGCTAATGAATCCCAATCTCACTTCTTAACCTGCTATTGTTCTATTCAAATTGGAGGCTATGAACTCCTCCAGGGTAGGGGCCTTGTTCATATGTGTATCCCCAACATTGGGCAGAGGTCTGACATCTAGCAGGCATTCAACAAATACTGTTGTGAAAAGATTTCCCCGCCCCCCCGGTCCTCAAAGATATCATTTCCCCTTTCCTTGAATCGAAGCTACCATCAATTATATGATACACTATTATTTTATGTATCTCAAAGAAAGAAAAAAATGCTTCCTTTGAAACCTTGTGCACCATTGATTGTAAGATTCATCCCAATTTCAGAGATGTTACAATGTGGAAAAGAAATGTACACTTAGAGTTGAGAGACTGCAGTAGGTATGGTCTTCTAGAGGGTCACCTACCCAGAGCAGACAGAAAATGGTTAATGGCAAAACATTGGGATTGCTGAAGAAACCATGGGTAAGGAGGAAGACAAATAGGGACAGGGAGGTGTTTCTTTATAACATAACTAGAGGCCCAGTGTACAAAATTGGTGCATGGGTAGGGTTCCTAGGCCTGGCCGACAATCAGGGCCGATCGAGTTCCCCACCTCTCTGCCTCCCTGCCTCCTCCTTCCCTCGCTCCCTCAGCTTCCCGCCGCCACCGCTGGTCGCCTACCATGTTCTGTGCCACCCCCCTGGTGGTCAGCACACGTCACAGCGAGCGATTGAACTCTCATTCTCCTGGTCAAACTCCCAAGGAGACACTTTGCATATTAGCCTTTTATATATATGGATATGTATCATACTTTCAATGACTTTGGGGCACGTGGGATTTCTGTCAGATTGCAGTCAGGTTGGCAGCCATCTTTTCTCAGAAAAAATACTGGTGGACTCTTGCCTTTACAGGGAAAACCACAGACCAAGGGGAGAGCAGAATCCACAAGACAGTGTTGTAAAGCCAATGGCCCTTTAACAGAAAGCATTCTGAAGAAGTGAAAGGCAGAGAAGGAGAAGGAAGAGGAGGAACCGAAGGGATGTCATCACTTTCTCAAGTTACACAAATCTGTGTAGAAGCAATCAGAGGTACCCAGAGCTATAGAAACCCAGTGAGTGAGGCTGCTTGGAGCAATTGCAGAGGAAATGACAAAGAATTCTGTCCCTGGTATAAATGCCTCCATTCAGAGTGGGCATTTTCTGCTATGGGTCAAGGAACCATATTTGTGTTGTCAAAAGAGGTTCTCTCAACAGATAATCATGTTGAATGCTAGACTCTAGGACCCAGCAGGACAAATGAAGAAATCTGACTGGTCCCCCAGTTAGCTTTCCCTACCTGGGTGAGCTACATGTCACCATAAACCAGAGTGACAGCAACATGCCATGTACTCTACAGCTGCCTTTATTTGAACTGAAAGGACATTTGTGAAGGTCAAGTAATGACCTAGGGCAAATTACTCTGTGCCTCAGTCTCCTCATCTATAAAATGGTGAGAGTCCTGGTCCTCACTTTCCCCTTGATATGAGGATGGAATAAGTTCATACATGAGAACCTTTGGAACAGTGTCTGATATAAGGCAATTCCTCCCTCAATGGATGTTACTGACTTTTACTCTTATGATCTGACATACAGTTGTTCTTCGAACCTTTGGAACAGTGTCTGATATAAGGCAATTCCTCAATGGATGTTACTTACTTTTACTCTTATGATCTGACATACAGTTGTTCTTAGATTAACACAATGACATGACTCATGGTTAGTGATCATGCAGCAGGTCACATCGGCCAGCAGTGTTCCCATAGTCCTATCCCAAATTATTTTTAAAAATGTTGGACTTACACAGGCAACAGGAAAATGGCATGGGGGAGGAGAGGAAGGGGAAAGGGATGCCTTCTAGAAAGAATCCAATTCCAGGAAACCAGGAGCCTGGCCTTCCAAGAACAAAGACCATGCCAATTCCCATGAAGCCAGCTTGCAGCTACGACAACACAGAGACCAGGCTGTTGGTGGGCCTGCCTTAGCTCTGTGTCTCCTCTCAGGATGCAGACCATGTGCTGTGTAATCTGTCTTGGCCACAAAAACATTAACCTCTGGAATCAAATGTGTCTGTTAATAAACCAGTGCACCACTCACACCGCCAGCCCCTCGCGGGTCCCCGCTCCAGAGCCGTGTGGCAGACATATCTCATGCATCAGCTGGTTCAACTGCTTAGACACGATATAATTTGGAAATGTGAAAGATCCCAAATTATCTCATCCTGAGGTGACAAAGCAAGTACAGTGCCCACAAGCCCAGGCAGTTTACACACCAAACAAACAAAGCGCACCAGGAGCAAGGATCTCTATCTCATAACAGTTTAGGAAAAATAAGTTTCTCTCTTATCTGCAAGATTAATGAACCCGGCTGTAACCTCGCCTCTAATTGTGGCTGCAGAGAAATTAGGTGCTGTTTTTAATCTATTCTGCGGTAACATAATAATGCCTTGTCCCAAAAGTTCATAAAGAGAAGGTCTACACTTACCTCTGGAATTATTTAAAATGCCCACAGACTAGCCACTCATGTGAAATTAATAAATTTTTCTCAGATATACTGCTGTTTTTAAAAAATTAGATGTGGGCAAACTAATAACAACATCTTCGTACTAAATAAGACTTTGTTTTCCTACTCTAGACACAGCTATAAAGAATATTTATTTATATGGCATATTACTGGGATACTTAAGCTACTGCTATTGTATATCTTTCTGACATTTTGCTGAACCTGTTTGTTCCAATAGCTCCTCAGTTTATTTCTGCCTCTTGATTTTGAGTGAATATCTATGTTATCTGCATTTAACCAGGCCCACTCACCCTGCTTCCACATCTAAGCTGGGACAGAAGCCTGTGAGAAGCTGGGGTGAGGAAAGAGGAGGAGAAGGCAGAAGTGATTGAGGAAAGAGAACTCAGGGTCCTTAAAACAGATACGCACCAGGGCAGATGGAGAGCTCCTGGAGGCTCAGTCTCAAAGTCCAATGCCTCTTCTATTCCCACATTCTGCCCAGAGCATTATATAGTTCATGAAACTTCACATGGTTAAAAATAGTCATAGCCAGGGAGCTTTTTTCCACATGGAATGTATTTTTCCTTAGAATTCCATATTCCACCAGCAAGATGCTGAGTGAGTACAAGGAAGAGACTCATTCTGAGGAAAAATCCAGTTTCTTAGAGAGGCAAGGGCAGGCAATGCCTAGAGAGAGGCAAAGACGATATTTCCCAGTAAATCCCCAACCTGGGAGATGGGCTGGAAGCGTGGGCCATGGCTACACTTTTGACTTGGGCAGTGGAATTAGGATACAAGTTCAAGTGGGATTGTCCTTGTTATACTCATGTGTAAACTGATTTGAAAGGAAAATTATAATGAACCAACACTAAGGTTTGGTCTTTAATCTAAGTGATGAACTGTGCTTACCTAACAACCCAGGAAGTTCTAGACTAGGCACGCGCAAATGAAATGATCTTTTAGTGTGAGTGAGTGTGTGTGTGTGTGTGTGTGTGTGTGTGTGTGTTTTCAACTGAGGGATTGTTTCATGTCTAAATGATCCAAGCTATGCATATTCAACACATAGTAAAACAGGCCTTTTTACTAAGGGGTAAATAATCAAATGACTACAGGACACCCTCATTTCAGAGAGAACAAAAAAACTAGAGTGGGAGGGAAGTAGCCCCAAACCCATTATTTCTTCTTTGTGACCACCTCACTTCTTTTTACTTTTATTTTTATTGATTGATTTTTAAAAGTGATAGGAAGGGAGAGAGAGGGGAGGACATTGGTTTGTTGTTCTGTTTATTTATGCATTTGTTGGTCAATTCATGTATGTGTCCTAACCAGGGATCGAACCCACAACCTTGGTGTATTGGGATGATGCTCTAACCACTTAACTACCCAGACAGGGACCACCTCATTTCTTGTACCAGAGAAACCGTCAACAAGTGTAAGGAGACTGCATACCACAGGTTTCTGACTACCTCCCAAAGCTTCAGTCTGGGAACCCTTGTAATTCTGGGATGTTGCTAGATGCAACATTCAGGTCAAGCATTTCTTAGTTTTAAGCTTGTTGGTGAAGGATACAAAGTCTGATTCCGCTACTGGGAGCAGAGAAAAGCATTCAAGTACTGAATTCCCTCTGTTCATGTCCCTGAAATCTTCCCAATGACTAGAAAGACTTGAGAAATCCATGGAGTGGGCATATTCCTTTCTTCTTACCAATGAGATCAGACCCAGAGAATAGCCTCATTCCTCACTAATAATGACAATAAGGAGTAATATTTAAGACCAATATAAACACACTGGGATAAGTGCCTCCCTAAAAGAATAAGAAGACTTCACACAGCTTAATGGGAGGGAAGATCTGGAAGCAAGTAATTAAATACAGTGGGTTAAGTGTTAAACTCAGATAAATGAAAGTACTGTGTGACAGGAAGTCAAATGTTTACTATTGTGGTAAAAATGTAGAGAGAGGTGTAAAAGCAAAAGAAAATGTTATTCAAATATCTGGTACTAAAGTTTTTCATAGCGGAGAAACTTTCTTTGGGGAAAATCACATATTGAGTTTGGGGGTACACTGATACTCTAACATGTGCATGGCAGTGGCCCCCCAAACTTCAAAGAAGGAGAGTTAAGTGTTTTTATTCAAGCAAGAGATGAATTTTTTTGTTGCTGAGGTAAAGAGAGAGAGAGAGAGAGAGAGAGAGAGAGAGATGCTGAGTGGGCCTGGCCCATGAGAGGGACCTTGATCACAACATGAGCAACCTGGAGAACAGAGCATGGTTTGTGGTGCACCTGTCCCCATGAATTTTGGCTCTTAGATAATATTTTCGGTGGTGGTGGTGGGGTCCTCAGGACTGATGATGAAGGGGCTAGAGATCATGTCTGGATTGACATGTCAGACAAGAAGCTGCCTGAAAAGGAGCAAGAAGCAGGAGGCAATCAGAGTATCTCCCGGTTTTTCCATGATTTCAAGGGGCAGGGCAAGGAGAAGCCAGCTCTCATCTGGGTTACCAAAAATCCCTGACCACAACTTCACCCACTCCCCTGCCGCCACCTTCCTCTTGGTGTATCTAAGATTGTCTCCTTTAGGATAAATTTCCGGAACTGGAATTGCTAGAGAAAAGGTAAAATGATTTCTAGCAATTTGTAGTCCCACCTTTTTTAATGGGAAATTCTAAAGAATAAAGCAATGCTGTCTGTAGAAATGGTTGTCTTAAATTACAAGTTCTAGTTCTTACACTCTTTAAAAGTACACACACCATCAGCCTTTAATAAGTGATATTTGAATTAAATTCTTACCATTCCTGGTGCTTAAAACTAGCCATTTTTAATATGGACATTTTCTGCCCATCTCTAAGTAGGCTGCTGTATGTCTTGATTTTTTAGATCATAAGTCCTTCATCCCAATACTTACAAATATCCCTCGAGCTTTCGAACTCATGTGTGTTTTACAAGAATCTTGGTTGTGTGGATTTTCCAACTCTATTAAACTTGTTTTTTAAAGTTCTTAACACCTGTACTCCAGATTAGCATAATAAGATCACAGTGCTTACCTAAATCTTTCTGGAATTTAAGTAAGATTTTGTTGTGTTTCATTTTATAAAATGTGGCATTATTTTGAACCAGTACTTGTTTTTTTCTTTTTTTCTACCAAATTTGGTCCTCCTCTTTAATATTTGTTATTAAAAATTTAGGCAATATGGTGGGCAAAAATAAAAATAATAGAATAATAATTTCAGAATTTATCAGGGAGCCATTCTTTTAGACTCCATTGGGCTTTCTATTTCTTAGAAAAAGAAATGGGCTCTGAGATAAAAATAAATAAATTTAACCTGTACTAGCCATTTTACCCTCTATTTATACTTTATCAATACATTAAAGGGTTTTTTATCAAAATTGTTCTTTCTGCAATTGATCACTTGGCCTGATACATTAGTGGTTGGGTTAGAGTCTGACCATATAATGTTTTCAAGGACACAGCAATGCCACATTAAAAACTTATCCTACAGTTATATTCTCACAAAGATTTACATACAAAAAGGTTTATTGTGACATTGTTTGTAATATCAAAATGCAGGAAACCATGTAAATCTCTAACATTAGGGGACTAGTTAAATAAATTAAATTGCAGCCAATAAAAAAAGAACAAGACATAATTACATGTGTCAATATGAAATGAATTCTAATATATATTTTTAAGTCAATAAAAAAACTACAGAATATTGTGTATAATATATGTTTTGTATGCTTAGAACATTTCTACTGGGTTACCCAAGAAATAATAATTGCTGTTTCTGGGGAAGGCAGTGGGAGACTTGGTTCTGAGATGGAAGGAAAATTTCATTTTTTGTTGAAATGTTTTCATTTTTACCATGAGCATATATTAATTTTTAGCTAAAAGTAGGTAATAAAATGGGAAGAGGAGGAACTTTAGGTCTATATTTCACACACAAAAATCAAAATTCCTACCAATTTCAGTTGATGATAAATTGAAAATTACCTTCTGTCAACAGTATTTCAGCATCTTACCAAATCTTGCTAAGAGTTTAAACACATGCTGAACAGTCATTGGCACAGTCATTCATTCATTGAATCATTCAGTTCACTCTACCTGTGGACCTGTGCCACGCCAGGCCCTGTATCAGGATGTAGGAACGTAGCGGTGAGCAAGAATAGAGATAGTCCTGACCTCCTCCGGCTCATAGTCTAGCAGGAAAGACAACCTTCGATCTAAGTAACTGGGGAAATGTTGATGAGAGTGTGGGAGCTTACACCACTGAGAGGAGCTTACACCAGTCTAGGTCTCAGGAAAGACCTCTAAGAAAGGAACATTTAAACTAATACCTGTAAGATGTGCAGGACTTAACCAAGTGACAGAGAAAGAAAGGCTGTTCTAGGATGCAGACCATGTGCTGTGTAATCTGTCTTGGCCACAAAAACATTAACCTCTGGAATCAAATGTGTCTGTTAATAAACCAGTGCACCACTCACACCGCCAGCCCCTCGCGGGTCCCCGCTCCAGAGCCGTGTGGCAGACATATCTCATGCATCAGCTGGTTCAACTGCTTAGACACGATATAATTTGGAAATGTGAAAGATCCCAAATTATCTCATCCTGAGGTGACAAAGCAAGTACAGTGCCCACAAGCCCAGGCAGTTTACACACCAAACAAACAAAGCGCACCAGGAGCAAGGATCTCTATCTCATAACAGTTTAGGAAAAATAAGTTTCTCTCTTATCTGCAAGATTAATGAACCCGGCTGTAACCTCACCTCTAATTGTGGCTGCAGAGAAATTAGGTGCTGTTTTTAATCTATTCTGCGGTAACATAATAATGCCTTGTCCCAAAAGTTCATAAAGAGAAGGTCTACACTTACCTCTGGAATTATTTAAAATGCCCACAGACTAGCCACTCATGTGAAATTAATAAATTTTTCTCAGATATACTGCTGTTTTTAAAAAATTAGATGTGGGCAAACTAATAACAACATCTTCGTACTAAATAAGACTTTGTTTTCCTACTCTAGACACAGCTATAAAGAATATTTATTTATATGGCATATTACTGGGATACTTAAGCTACTGCTATTGTATATCTTTCTGACATTTTGCTGAACCTGTTTGTTCCAATAGCTCCTCAGTTTATTTCTGCCTCTTGATTTTGAGTGAATATCTATGTTATCTGCATTTAACCAGGCCCACTCACCCTGCTTCCACATCTAAGCTGGGACAGAAGCCTGTGAGAAGCTGGGGTGAGGAAAGAGGAGGAGAAGGCAGAAGTGATTGAGGAAAGAGAACTCAGGGTCCTTAAAACAGATACGCACCAGGGCAGATGGAGAGCTCCTGGAGGCTCAGTCTCAAAGTCCAATGCCTCTTCTATTCCCACATTCTGCCCAGAGCATTATATAGTTCATGAAACTTCACATGGTTAAAAATAGTCATAGCCAGGGAGCTTTTTTCCACATGGAATGTATTTTTCCTTAGAATTCCATATTCCACCAGCAAGATGCTGAGTGAGTACAAGGAAGAGACTCATTCTGAGGAAAAATCCAGTTTCTTAGAGAGGCAAGGGCAGGCAATGCCTAGAGAGAGGCAAAGACGATATTTCCCAGTAAATCCCCAACCTGGGAGATGGGCTGGAAGCGTGGGCCATGGCTACACTTTTGACTTGGGCAGTGGAATTAGGATACAAGTTCAAGTGGGATTGTCCTTGTTATACTCATGTGTAAACTGATTTGAAAGGAAAATTATAATGAACCAACACTAAGGTTTGGTCTTTAGTCTAAGTGATGAACTGTGCTTACCTAACAACCCAGGAAGTTCTAGACTAGGCACGCGCAAATGAAATGATCTTTTAGTGTGAGTGAGTGTGTGTGTGTGTGTGTGTGTGTGTGTGTGTGTTTTCAACTGAGGGATTGTTTCATGTCTAAATGATCCAAGCTATGCATATTCAACACATAGTAAAACAGGCCTTTTTACTAAGGGGTAAATAATCAAATGACTACAGGACACCCTCATTTCAGAGAGAACAAAAAAACTAGAGTGGGAGGGAAGTAGCCCCAAACCCATTATTTCTTCTTTGTGACCACCTCACTTCTTTTTACTTTTATTTTTATTGATTGATTTTTAAAAGTGATAGGAAGGGAGAGAGAGGGGAGGACATTGGTTTGTTGTTCTGTTTATTTATGCATTTGTTGGTCAATTCATGTATGTGTCCTAACCAGGGATCGAACCCACAACCTTGGTGTATTGGGATGATGCTCTAACCACTTAACTACCCAGACAGGGACCACCTCATTTCTTGTACCAGAGAAACCGTCAACAAGTGTAAGGAGACTGCATACCACAGGTTTCTGACTACCTCCCAAAGCTTCAGTCTGGGAACCCTTGTAATTCTGGGATGTTGCTAGATGCAACATTCAGGTCAAGCATTTCTTAGTTTTAAGCTTGTTGGTGAAGGATACAAAGTCTGATTCCGCTACTGGGAGCAGAGAAAAGCATTCAAGTACTGAATTCCCTCTGTTCATGTCCCTGAAATCTTCCCAATGACTAGAAAGACTTGAGAAATCCATGGAGTGGGCATATTCCTTTCTTCTTACCAATGAGATCAGACCCAGAGAATAGCCTCATTCCTCACTAATAATGACAATAAGGAGTAATATTTAAGACCAATATAAACACACTGGGATAAGTGCCTCCCTAAAAGAATAAGAAGACTTCACACAGCTTAATGGGAGGGAAGATCTGGAAGCAAGTAATTAAATACAGTGGGTTAAGTGTTAAACTCAGATAAATGAAAGTACTGTGTGACAGGAAGTCAAATGTTTACTATTGTGGTAAAAATGTAGAGAGAGGTGTAAAAGCAAAAGAAAATGTTATTCAAATATCTGGTACTAAAGTTTTTCTTAGCGGAGAAACTTTCTTTGGGGAAAATCACATATTGAGTTTGGGGGTACACTGATACTCTAACATGTGCATGGCAGTGGCCCCCCAAACTTCAAAGAAGGAGAGTTAAGTGTTTTTATTCAAGCAAGAGATGAATTTTTTTGTTGCTGAGGTAAAGAGAGAGAGAGAGAGAGAGAGAGAGAGAGAGAGATGCTGAGTGGGCCTGGCCCATGAGAGGGACCTTGATCACAACATGAGCAACCTGGAGAACAGAGCATGGTTTGTGGTGCACCTGTCCCCATGAATTTTGGCTCTTAGATAATATTTTCGGTGGTGGTGGTGGGGTCCTCAGGACTGATGATGAAGGGGCTAGAGATCATGTCTGGATTGACATGTCAGACAAGAAGCTGCCTGAAAAGAAGCAAGAAGCAGGAGGCAATCAGAGTATCTCCCGGTTTTTCCATGATTTCAAGGGGCAGGGCAAGGAGAAGCCGGCTCTCATCTGGGTTACCAAAAATCCCTGACCACAACTTCACCCACTCCCCTGCCCGCCACCTTCCTCTTGGTGTATCTAAGATTGTCTCCTTTAGGATAAATTTCCGGAACTGGAATTGCTAGAGAAAAGGTAAAATGATTTCTAGCAATTTGTAGTCCCACCTTTTTTAATGGGAAATTCTAAAGAATAAAGCAATGCTGTCTGTAGAAATGGTTGTCTTAAATTACAAGTTCTAGTTCTTACACTCTTTAAAAGTACACACACCATCAGCCTTTAATAAGTGATATTTGAATTAAATTCTTACCATTCCTGGTGCTTAAAACTAGCCATTTTTAATATGGACATTTTCTGCCCATCTCTAAGTAGGCTGCTGTATGTCTTGATTTTTTAGATCATAAGTCCTTCATCCCAATACTTACAAATATCCCTCGAGCTTTCGAACTCATGTGTGTTTTACAAGAATCTTGGTTGTGTGGATTTTCCAATTCTACTCATCTTGTTTTTTAAAGTTCTTAACACCTGTACTCCAGATTAGCATAATAAGATCACAGTGCTTACCTAAATCTTTCTGGAATTTAAGTAAGATTTTGTTGTGTTTCATTTTATAAAATGTGGCATTATTTTGAACCAGTACTTGTTTTTTTCTTTTTTTCTACCAAATTTGGTCCTCCTCTTTAATATTTGTTATTAAAAATTTAGGTAATATGGTGGGCAAAAATAAAAACAATAGAATAATAATTGCAGAATTTATCAGGCAGCCATTCTTTTAGACTCCATTGGGCTTTCTATTTCTTAGAAAAAGAAATGGGCTCTGAGATAAAAATAAATAAATTTAACCTGTACTAGCCATTTTACCCTCTATTTATACTTTATCAATACATTAAAGGGTTTTTTATCAAAATTGTTCTTTCTGCAATTGATCACTTGGCCTGATACATTAGTGGTTGGGTTAGAGTCTGACCATATAATGTTTTCAAGGACACAGCAATGCCACATTAAAAACTTATCCTACAGTTATATTCTCACAAAGATTTACATACAAAAAGGTTTATTGTGACATTGTTTGTAATATCAAAATGCAGGAAACCATGTAAATCTCTAACATTAGGGGACTAGTTAAATAAATTAAATTGCAGCCAATAAAAAAAGAACAAGACATAATTACATGTGTCAATATGAAATGAATTCTAATATATATTTTTAAGTCAATAAAAAAACTACAGAATATTGTGTATAATATATGTTTTGTATGCTTAGAACATTTCTACTGGGTTACCCAAGAAATAATAATTGCTGTTTCTGGGGAAGGCAGTGGGAGACTTGGTTCTGAGATGGAAGGAAAATTTCATTTTTTGTTGAAATGTTTTCATTTTTACCATGAGCATATATTAATTTTTAGCTAAAAGTAGGTAATAAAATGGGAAGAGGAGGAACTTTAGGTCTATATTTCACACACAAAAATCAAAATTCCTACCAATTTCAGTTGATGATAAATTGAAAATTACCTTCTGTCAACAGTATTTCAGCATCTTACCAAATCTTGCTAAGAGTTTAAACACATGCTGAACAGTCATTGGCACAGTCATTCATTCATTGAATCATTCAGTTCACTCAAACTGTGGACCTGTGCCATGCCAGGCCCTGTATCAGGATGTAGGAACGCAGCCGTGAGCAAGAATAAAGATAGTCCTGACCTCCTCAGGCTCATAGTCTAGCAGGAAAGACAACCTTCGATCTAAGTAACTGGAGAAACATTGATGAGAGTGTGGGAGCACTGAGAGGAGCTTACACCAGTGTAGGTCTCAGGGAAGACCTCTAAGAAAGGAACATTTAAACTAATACCTGTAAGATGTGCAGGACTTAACCAAGTGACAGAGAAAGAAAGGCTGTTCTAAGAAAAAATGAGCAGCTATGCTGTACACATAAAACTAATATAATATTGAATATTAACTGTAGTTGAAATAAAAACATTTTTTAATTAAAAAAAGAAGAAGAAAAGATGGGCAGATGGTCTCTAAGAAGAGATGGCTCCAGAGTAAGAGAGAGCTCTGCTTGGAGAGATTGAAGGACATTAAGTTCAGAGGAAAGGATGGGGAGCAATGAGGCTGGAGAGAACATGAGAGAGCAGACCTAGAGGACTTGAGCAAGGTCACAAATCTGTACCTCACTCTGATGACAAGGAGAACCACAGCAGGATTTTGAGCAGAGAGGTATTAGTTTCCTAAAGCTGTTGTAACAAATTATCACAAACTGGATGGCTTAAAACAACTGAAACTTACTTTCTCAGGGTTCTGGAGGCTAGAAGTCTGAAACCCATGTGTCCACTGGCCTATGCTTCCTGTCAACTCTCTAGCCCAGTGGTTCTCAACCTTCCTAATGCCACGACCCTTTAATACAGTTCCTCATGTTGTGGTGACCCCCAACCATAAAATTATTTTCGTTGCTACTTCATAACTGTAATTTTGCTACTGTTATGAATCGTAAACAGTTCCTCATGTTGTGGTGACCCCCAATTTCATTGTTACAAATTGAACATAATTAAAGCATAGTGATTAATCACAAAAACAATATGTAATTATATATGTGTTTTCTGATGGTCTTAGGCGACCCCTGTGAAAGGGTCGTTCGACCCTAAAGGGGTCGCGACCCACAGGTTGAGAACCGCTGCTCTAGCCTCTTCCTAACTTCTGGAGGTTGCCAGCAATCGTTGGTGTTCCTTGGCTTGTAGATACATCACTCCAATCTCTGCTCCTGACTCACATGGTCTTCTCCTCTCTGCGTACGACAACCGCGCTCTCAGCCACCAGCCCGCTTTGCGCGCGCACCTCCGCACCTGAGTTTTTTCCACACTGCGCCTCCTCTGAGCCTCGGTGTGCTGTTATTTTTCCTTCTAGTTGAAGAGTCTCTCCTCAGCCAGCCTTCCTGTGGTTCTGGGTGATGTCCGTTCCGTCTTTTAGTTGTATTTTTGAAGTGGTTGTTTGCGGCAGCAGTCTCCGGTGTTTACCTATGCCGCCATCTTGGTCTCTCCCAAATGTCCCTCTTCTTATAAGGATACTGGTCATATCGGATTTAGGGCCCACCCTAACCCAGTATGAATTTATCTTAATTTGATTACATCTGCAAGACCCTGTTTCCAAATAAGGTCATACTCCCAGAGTCCACATGAACATGAATTCTGGGAGGATACTATTCAACCCAGCGTGGCAGGAAATGCATAATCTGATTTACATTTTAGGAAAACTGTTCTGAAGATAGGAAGGTTAAAGACAGGAAGGGCTCAAGACTGAGAGGATAGAGATCAACTTCATATACATCTTTATTATTTTTGAAACGTGAGGTTTCTCTTGAGGTCCTACAGCATCGGACATTGAACTAAAAGCTATTTCCATGATATATCACTCAGTCCTCACATGCCCTGTGAGAAAGAGAGGTGACTTTACTGTCCACAGTCACGCAGTACAGCTTCAAACCTGGGTCCCACAGACTCTGGAACCCCTCAACTTTCCATCCCAGGCCCAAAACTGAAGACTTAATGGAGGCAGGGGGAATCCTTTGACTCATCTCCAGGAGGTGGAAATTACCAAGCACATTCCTTATGTAAAGCCAGGGCAAAAGGTGAACAGCTAACATGTCTTAAAAAGCAGCCGTGCCCTAACCGGTTTGGCTCAGTGGATAGAGCGTCAGCCTGTGGAATGAACGGTCCCAGGTTCGATTCCGGTCAAGGGCATGTACCTTGGTTGCGGGCACATCCCCAGGAGGGGGTGTGCAAGAGGCAGCTGATCGATGTTTCTCTCTCATCGGTGTTTCTAACTCTCTATCCCTCTCCTTTCCTCTCTGTAAACAAATCAATAAAATATATTTTTTTTAAAAAGCAGCCGTGTTGCAATGCCAGGAAATCTGACAGTTCAAATCACATTAAGCTGGGTCTGGTGATTCAACGCTAGGTCAAAAATGTTCTTTAAAAAAAGGACCTAAGGAAAATTCATGCTTCACAAACACAACCTCACATGAAAACAAGCCTTCTTTTTATAAGATGAACAAACTTGAAGCCATTATCTGAAAATTCGGACTACAGAAATTAATTTAGGGCAAAGAAGTTAATTGGTGGGATCCTTCAAACTGATAGCTGTTATTGATCAGAAACAGAGAGCTGGACCCTCTTCCCTGCTTTGTCTCCAAAACCCACAATTTTAAAGGTGGGTTGAAATTTTAAGAAAAGACAATAAAGACCAAGGTTATTCTCTCTTGATCTCGGTATTTTTCCGGTGGGGGGGGGGGGTAGGGGGAAGAATGAGTATTCTGGGTATAGGCTACAGCTTTCATTACCTATCAGAATTTTGGAATCTCAAAATCTGACCAGAGCACTCAGCTTTCAATTATTGCTTTTTGGTCCATGTCTTTTCCCTGTGATGTTAAAAAAGCAAGGAAGGAAGAGAGGGAAGAAGGAACGGAGAGAGGGAGTGAAAAAAAGAAAAGAAAATGGAAAAAAAAGAAAGTAAAAAGGAGTCCAAAAGGGGAGGAAAAAAACAATGGTCCGATCAATTATTCTGATATCTATTGCTAGTTTAAAACAATAAGAAGAAAAATCAAAACTGTAAACCAAGGTTCTATTTTGAAAACTGGTTCCTAAAAATAAAGAATAAATGTGTTAAAAAGCAATTAATAAGCAATTTTTATCTAGGAGTGGGTGATTTTTGTGCAAAGGGCGGGGGGGAGAAAGGCTTCAGGCTTTGCCTCGTCTCCTAGAAGTATCCCATATTCTTAGATGTGACGTTGCCTTGGTAACCACAACTTGGTGATCTCGTTATTTCAACCTAATCCCGCTTTGAAATTATAGTTGCTCCACCCTTTTGCCTGGCTAGCCTGATAACATAATCATTGTAAATGAGGATGGGGAAAACCCAGCAGGACACAGTCCCTCCGGTGACACAGGAGCAGTCTCACCTTCTCACGGAAATAGACCAACAATTAAGCGGCATGAATCTGAAACCCTAAAAGTGGATTTTCTTCTTCTTCTTTTTTTTTACATGGTTTGTTATGCTTATTTTCAAAACCTACTGGTTGACTCAGCGTAGCAGGGTATCTGGATATTACTGTATGAAGATGGAAATTTCCTATTTATGTTAAAAGAAAAAAATAAAGGACAGCTAACCTGTCAAAGGTGCTGTTCTTAATTATGCATTCGTTTTGCCCAACAGCAAAGAGAAACAGGGATCAGAATATAATTTTTTAACAAATAGAATGGCAGGATCCGGGTTTGTTTGCCCGGCTTAACTTCCTCTGGCTAAAGCCCCACAAATCCTGTGTCATCTTGAATTCAGATTCCTCTCTTAAGGAAGGGATCTTAGGAGACAGTACTGCTTCAATTCCGAATGCTGCAAGTGTAAATACAGTTTTAAAGGACATGTAATGAGCTCATTACATTTGTTTTGGGTGCTTTGAGATCTCTGTTCTGCTGGGAAAGAGAGGAAAAATCTATTCTCTTTCTCACCCATTTCTCCTTCTCCTTCTCCTTCTCCTTCTCCTTCTCCTTCTCCTTCTCCTTCTCCTTCTTCTTCTTCTTTTTATTCCAAAATGACCAGGGTAGATGAGCGCTGGGTTCAGCTCTCAATAAAATTTCATACTGCATCCAGTTCATACAATCTAGATAACTGTGTGACCCTGTCTCTTAGGATCCTGAGTTCCCAAACCTCCCCTCTAGAAGACCCTCCCTATCTCTGACTGCCACACACCAGCTTGTCTAGTGTCTTTCCAAGAGACCCCCAAGTGTTGCACTTGGGGGGAGGGGAGTTGTGTGACTTGGCTATACCCCCACCACTTACTAGCTGTATCTCTTGGAGGTTACTTAATGTCTCTGTGCCTCAGTTTCCTCATCTGCAATGTGAGGCAATGCTCATCTTACAAGATAGCTGTGAGGGTTAAATCAGTTCATATATGCAAACTATTTAGAACAGAGTGAGTACATGTGAGTGTCACATGAGTTGACCACTATTATCCTTTTTCAGGATGTAAGAGTAGACTCAATGAAGAAGGAGAAGTAGAGAAAGCAGGAAAAACAGATAACCTGCAGAGAGAGGAAAGAATGGCAAAGGGCTCTAAGATGCCAAGTGAGTCAGTCAGCAGGCTCTCTGCATTGGTCCATGAGTGATGGGGGGAGGATTCATAGTGCCTGGCACTGCCCGGTGGGTTAAGGACAGACCCAGAAGAATTAGATGATGTGGCCTCTATCCCCTAAGACAGTGGTTCTCAACCTGTGGGTCGCGACCCCTTTGGGGTCGAACAACCCTTTCACAGGAGTCGCCTAAGACCATCCTGCATATCAGATATTTACATTACGATTCATAACAGTAGCAAAATTACAGTTATGAAGTAACAACGAAAATAATTTTATGGTTGGGGGTCACAACATGAGGAACTGTATTTAAAGGGCCAGAAGGTTGAGAACCACTGCAAGACATTAGATTCAACAAGACTAAACACAAGAAAGAATTTAAGAAGTATCCAAGACAGCATATAACTAGTGTGGACCTAGTGCGGACTAGTGCCAGACTCCAGTGATAAGATCAAGGAAAATATAAATGACAATATCTATGTGTTTACAATGTGCCAGCCACTGGGCTCAACACTTTATATGTTTTTCCGGCCCATTTCAGTTTATAAATATCTGTTATGTGACTTTCTTCAATGACAAAACCTCCAGGAGATTTCAAAGAATGAAGAGAGTGACCAAAGGGCCTCATGAAGACAGTAAAGCTTGAGCTAGGCCTCGAAGGAAGGAAGGAATTTGAATAGAGAGATGGGTGAATTAGGGACAGGGCAGGGTTCATCTGGTGGAAATGTAATGTGAGTCACAAATACAAGCCACATGTATACTTTCAAATTTTAATAGCCACCTTTTTAAAAATTAAAAAGAAACAGATGAAATTAACTTTTTAAATGTGTTTAACCCAACATACGCGAAGACATCATTTCAACATGTAGACAGTATAAGAAATTATTAATGAGATATTTTAAATTCTTTTGCCCTTGAAAAAGTCTTTGAAATTCTATGTGTTTTTCACACTTACAGCACTTACCAGCTGCATGTAGCCGTGTGGCATGTATCCAATAGCCACATGTGGCTGATGGCTACCATCTTGGACGGCATAGGTCATGAGGGAAAAAATTACTGGCACCCCCCTGGATTCAGAGGAGGGGAGGAAAACAAATAAACAAACAAAAAAAAAACAAGCAAAAAACCTTTCCCTTTCCAGATAAGTAGAAATTGAAGCTCTAACACTGCTTCCTAACAGCAAAGCTACAAAGGCATCGCAGGAGACATATATAGTATATAAAGTATATACATATACATATATAGTATATATAGTATATAAAGTATATACATATATATATATAGTATATAAAACTTGTGTTGCAGGGACGAGTAGGATGATGAAATACGTGGGGCTTCTCAGACAGGGGAGCAGGCCTCCCTTGCACCTTTCTCAGGCTCAATTTTGTCATCAATTACTGTTTCTAAAACTATTAGGTGGGGGGAAAGGGGAAGAGTATAAAGAGAATGAACAGTAATTTAGGATCTGCAAAGGGACAGCAGGAGTTTGAAATCTGTCTCCATTAGGACCTTTTCCCTGTGCTCACTGGACCCCACGCCACAGGATCCTGTGGGAAAAGGATGTTGATACCCCGCTCCTGGCAGGAGAGACGCTTGCTTTTCCTTGTGCCCAGAGGGCAAGTTCAACCCACTTTCCGCCGGGGAGTCTGCCTGTGCTGAGCATGCTGCCGGGACCCTATCCCCAGGGTGGGAGATACTGAGCTTTTTGCATTTTTTGTTTTATTTTATTTCTTGTTCAATGATCCTTCCCCGATGTCCACAGGGGCCTCCAAGCCTGCCCTTCGCCACCTCAACCATCAGCAAAGCCCAGCAAGAAAACTGCCCAGAGACACACTGGTTGTCAGCTCTTCAGTGGAAATGTTTTCATGCTTCTGTCTCCCGTAGTTCCAGATTCTTCCAGACTCTTCCAGACAAAGGTTTATTCTACCATTGAAGCCACGTTATGCCGTGCAATTTCACTTTGCAGAGCCCACTTTCCAAGTCAAGGAATTGCAAAGCCACAATATGTAGCAACTTGAGTTGGAGTCCCAAAGGAGAGCCAGCTGCACCCCAGAGTTGTTGTTCCTTTCTTCTTTTTTTCTTTTTTGGTGGATATTAGGATGTCGTGGCCCTGCTCTGGCTCTGAACACTGCCTCTGGCACGTGCTATGGTCCACTCAGGTTAATGATGTGATCAAGTCTTTGGGTAAATTCTGGCGCTAAAGGGAGAGGACAGAAAGAAAATTTCATCAACCACCCCCAGAATCCATTAGCTGTAGCACATTTTTTTTTAATGTCTTCACCAGCCAGTCTCTTAGATCACTAGCGACCCCAAGTGGCCAGCTTAAAATAATGGTAATTTTTTTCTGCAGAAAAGAAATGTGTGCTTCAAGATGTTTCATTTCCAAATCCTTGTAGAATTTAAAAACTACGGCGCTGGAAAGACCATTAATGCTACTTGACCCAACCACCTGGTTTGACAGGAAGCACAGGTCCAGGGAGGTAAAGGGGGATGCCAAAGGTTGCACAGCATGTTAGGGGCAAGTTAAGAAGCAGTACAAGGAATGGCTCTGAGAGTTCCTTAATAGAAAAAAAAAATTCCCCAACCCACAAAAGAAATGTGGCTATTACAGAAGAATCACCGTAATTGGCATGTTCTAACAGATCTGGTACGCATCCACTGCACACACTCCTTTCTTCCTCTTCTATGTCCAAACTGACAGGGTGCATTAAATTGAATCATGTCAATTCTGATGCCAGCATGGCAGAGAAGGGGTCGTCAGCATTTGGCAAATGTGAAGTAGATGCTTATTCACAAACCCTGGGCCTTGAGTAGAGAAAAAGTTTGAGTTTGGTTCCCACCCTCATAAGCACCATCATTCCCATTTTAGATAAGAAAATCCAGGCTCAGGGAAATTAACTAACTTGTCCGAGATCAGTCAGCTACTAAATTGCAAAGCCAACACTCTGCATGACTTTGCCTATGAATGCCTTGATTTGTCCATCCATCAAATGGCATCATAAATTCAGCCTATAGAATTAGATAATGGTGATATAGAAAGCACTCTCAGAGGAGCGCTTCTTCAAGCAAAATGGACCCCCGGTTTATAAATGATTACTGTCTACTAGTATTTGTGATAAAATAAAATCAAAGAGAACATGGGTATTGTTGTCATGAGCACCAGAAATCCCACTCTTCCTAAAACAAAACGAGAATCCCCAAGGTTTCACTCCAGGTCAAATCTCTACTCTCCCCGCATCGGTCACCTTCCCCTTGTGGCGTCCCCTCGGTCTCCTCCTGCCCTCAGGAAGCTGGGCCCAGGCAGGACACTGCTGTCCCTTGGCAGCTCTGTCCCGAGCATGGAGGGAGTTCCTTTTGCTGCCTGCGTTGAGCACCATGGAGACAGTCCGGAATTTCCCCAGTGCCGTCCCTAAAATTGCTGCAGAAGAATAGAAGGTGCATAAACAGAGGGGGAGAAGCCTAAAATCGGTCAGATTTACAAAGCATGAAATTCTGACTTCTCCAGAGCTAGCAGATCCCGTTCCTCTCCGGGAAGGGCCGCATTTAGAAATACTGTGTGTAAATTGTTCCCTCCCCTTGGAAAAGCGACGCAGCACTGCATTCCAGGGTCTGTGAGAGATTCCTACCCAGTAATTCCACTCGTGGCAATCCACTTGAGTGAAGCAATGAGAGTGCAGGCATAACATATACACAGATGATCATCACTAACTTACTTATAATTATAAAAAAGGGGGGAGCAAATTGTACAATGATAAGGCTTATAATGTAACCAGAGAATGGGAGATTATATGACCATTAAAAACGATATTTTCAGCCTGGCTGGTGTGGCTAACTAAGAAGTTGGGCATCGACCTCTGAACCAAAAGGTCATGGTTCCATAGTGGGTGTGTAGGAGGCAGCCTATTGATGATTCTCTCTCATCATTGATATTTCTCTCTCTCTCTCCCTCTCCCTTCTTCTCTGAAATCAATAAAAATATATTTTTTAAAATTTATGTTTTCAAAGCATTTTTCATGACACTAATTTTTTTTAAAAAAAACATTTTAAGTGATAGTAAGTAGGGGGGGGAAAGCAGGGTGCAATACTAATACACCTTATGTGATCAAATATTTTAAAGCGAAACAAGAGAAACGTGAATATGTAGAGAAAAAAAAGGAGAGAAATGTTTATTCTCCAAAATGTGCACAGTAGGTATGACCAAATGTTGAGATCAATGTTAATTTCTTTCATAATTATATTTTGCTTTAGTTTTACAATGAGATTGCATTAATTTTTAATCTGAAAATAAAATAATTTTTTAAGATATTGATCCTGTAGCCCAAAATGCTGATGCATTCCTCAGGCCACACCCTCCTTACGGCTGCTCTGTGCCCATCTTGCTGCTCCATCTTGGCGCCTTCTCCACCCACCTCCCCTCTGCCCTCCTTTCTTCTTGTCCATTCATGCCCCAGCAGTGATGTGACCCATTAAGGGAACCCTCAGGTCACATTTGTCTAGATGCTAGTGCCCCTTCTCCATTTTGTACCATTAAACAGGGGAATCCAGTGGGACCTACATTCCCTGGTCGTCTTAGAATGCTGTTTTCCTTCCCTCTGGTCGAAAGGCAGGGTCTATGCTATTTATTGAGTGTCTGCTATGTGCCAGGCTATGTTCTAGCAGGATGCGAGAGACCAGGCCCCTACCCTCAAGGAGCTGGACAGGTAACATTAATGGTGCAAATGAAAGCAGGATCAGCTCGGAGATGCCAGGCCGGGAGTGACGGGGCGGCTCCCTGAGATGGCTGCGCATCAGATCTGTGAAGGCAAAGGCAGGAGGGAGCATTCAGAATGCACCTGGATGCCACGATGTCTGGAGAAGCCCCCCTTCTCCAGGGCTGGGCATTGGTGGTGAATGTTAGACGAGGCTAAGAACTGGCGAGGAGAGAACTGAGAGCTTCAGGAGGCTTGGGAAGGCAGACGTGTGTGCAGACCTACGCACACTGGGGGTGCCAGCTGACCACTCCGCTTTCTGCTGATACTCCCTCTGCTCCTGACATCTGATGAGGTTAGGGGAGAGCCTGGAGAGGACTGTGAAGGGATGTTTGAGGCTTAAATGTCCTGTAAATGGCTATAGGTACCCTATTGCTTACTTCTCCTATGACTTGTTGTTGTTTACCAAAGGAATAACAGAAGCTTTAAAATCACTATTATCACCTGGCCGGTGTGGCTCAGTGGTTGAGTGTTGACCTATGAACCAGGAGATTTCTCTCCCTCTCCCTTCCTCTCTGAAATCAATAAAAATTATATTTTTTAAAAAAATCACTATTGTCGCCCTGGCCGGTTTGGCTCAGTGGATAGAGCGTCGCCCTTCGGACTGAAGGGTCCCGGGTTCAATTCTGGCCAAGGGCACATGCCTGGTTTGCGGGCTTGATCCAGTGGGGGGCATGCGGGAGGCAGCCGATCAATGATTCTCTCTCATCATTGAAGTTTCTATCTCTCTATTCCTCTCTCTTCCTCTCTGAAATCAATAAAAAATATTGTTTTTTAAAAAAAAATCACTATTGTCATAATAGCTGCATCTTCATTAAGTTTCATCAGTGACTACCTTAGAGTCTGAGGTCCTAGGAGCACACATCAAATGTACAACAGATATAAGAAACCAGAGAAAGTAGTACAATGACAATCCAAAGAGGAGAGAGAATCTCCAACTCACTTCTGCTTTCCCAATACCACACTGCAACACACACACACACACACACACACACTCAACATGCTCACACATATTCACTCAGTCATACTCACTCACACACACACTCTCTCACACACACACATGCTCACACACACTCACTCACATTCACACACACTCACTCATTCACACACACTCACATACACACACACACACATTCATTCATACACACTCTCACTCACTCACTCATTCACACCTGTCCACCAGTCCAGATCATCTATGGTGTCACCTAGCCTCCATTCAGAAATTTTTCCAACTTTTCTGTATTTTACATAACACTCCTTTCTGGACACAAACAGGGATTTCCACTGGGCAGCAAGCCATCACTAAATCACCAAAATACTCATCAAGCACCAAACAACAGAGCGGGAAGTGGCTTGAAGCTGATCGTAAGAGATTAAGGCAAAAGGTTCCGTCCTGAGGAATCGCTGTTTCAACAGGAAATCAAATGACCGAGGTGGTTGTTGGGAGAGGGGGCGGACAGACATAAATCAAGGCAACAGCCCAAACCCTGCTGCTCTCGGGTCTGTGGAAATTTTTTAGAGAAAACTCAAGCAGATGAAAATGGAACCAGCCCCAAATATATCCCAGATGTCCACTTCCCACTCCCAAGAAGCGGGAAGGTGAAGGGGAATGACCATGCTCCAACTCTCCTAAAAATATTTAAAATGCAAAGGGGCCCTTAGAATCTGTGCCCACTACGCTGGCCTCCAGAATTACCTTCTCTAATTGCTGAAACCAAATAGCAAATTGACACAAGCTGATGCTGCTTTGTTCTCGAAATGGGTCAGTGTCTGCTTTGTTTCTGCTGCTGCTGCCTTAATGGGCCTTGAGGGTAGAGCCAACGTTTGCACTCACCATGGCTGCTAGGAGGTGTCCAATAGATATTTATTGATTGACTGAATGATAAACCTTTAAGATGTGGGGGTCTATAGATACATATTACCTGTTAATAAAAGGCGCATAAGCAGCCAGACTCTGTGGGGAAAGTGTTTATGAAGCTATTGGCAATCACAATAATGGTAAATAAATACCTCTTTCCCGTTTACAAAGCACTTGCATAAACTTTATCTCTTAACTCCCATAACAGCCATGTGAGATAGTATTGAGGTTAATTCTCCAGCCCCAGCACCTTTCCGAGAATATAACCAGATGGCCTAATTACTCCGTTCATAAAAGAATATGCCCACTCCACCCCCAGGAATCCCCAATAGAGCTGTGTTAGCAGAAGCGGAGGGCAGTGAGCCTCCTCGCACATCCTCACAAAGACACAGTCTGGGCGGCAGCTATAAACGGCACAGTGAATTCACCTGGGAAGGGAGACTGGGGACTTTATGTTTCATGTTTCTACCATCATGGGCTCATTTTTTATTTGTGGGGATGTCTTTGTTTTATTTCATTTCTTAACATAATTTTTGGTCAGCATAACCCCTTGTCCCCCAAATACCTAACACTCAAATAAATAAATACACTAAAATGGGCTGGGGGAAGAAAAACTAGAAAATAGTTCATGCATCGACCTACTCCAGCTCGACTTATTTTATTTTAACAACAAGTCCACAGCTTGAACCAAGAAACTCATTAATAAACCTATTATTACAATGTTTCTACACCAATTTTCCAATTTCTAAAGGCTTTGAAAAGTGAGTTCAGGATTGTACGGTCCTCCAAATTTTTCAGACTTTTCATGTTATACTACCTATAATTTATATTAAATTGCATCAGTATAGGAAATGTAGTGTGTGTGTGTGTGTGTGTGTGTGTGTGTGTGTGTGTGTGTGTGTGTGTAAATTCGTTTTAATCTACCACATAGAATAGGTTAGTTAATACTTGAGGAACCCTTAGCAGAAATATGTACCCCAGGTGTGTTAATTAACTAATTAGAAGTCCAAACCCCAGAAACAGGAACTCCATGACAATTACTTCAAATATCAAATTCTTTGTCTGTAATTTAGGGTTTATTCAGTGAGCATAAGGAATATTTTAAGTAATTTCTCACTGTTGAAATGCATAGTGTTCAACCACGCAGATTGGGTTGAAATGCCACACAGGTATCTCCACTACAGCATGATGGAGCATAAAAGTCTGAGGAGCCCAATAGTCGACATCAGTGGGACACCCTGGCTTGGTCTACCTTTCATACTGTATTGCACACTTGCCAGAGAATTCTATTGCCTGGTCCAACTGGAAAGCTGGCTAATCTGACCTCTAGATGGGATATTGCTACACTTGCCTACAGTGCACCTTTCTTGCAACGTGCTTTTAAGAGTGTCAAAGAGTAAAGAATCAGAACTTCCCCAAGATTACAAGCTCAAACCCATGACTGCTGGGGGTCCTGCTTTTAATTTATGTTTGCACAGGCAGCAGAATTCATTGCCACCTCATGGTAAGATATCACCTGATAGCAAGGTCATGGGTGAGGGGACTGTGGCTCTGGTTTACCTATGATTCTTGGAGGCAACCAATATCCACCAATTCTGAACAGTCAATTTGACTTAGAAGAGTCGACATAGCTCAGCTTGAACTAATCTATGTGAAATATGTTGGGGTAGAACAGTGGTTATGCTTCTCTACCTGCCTTGCAGCTCTCTCTCTCTCTCTCTCTCTCTCTCTCTCTCTCTCTCACACACACACACACACACACACACACACACAGAGAGAGAGAGAGAGACACATCTCAAGATTCACATTTAGGCCTAAGCTATGTTCTCCAATCCATCTTTCATGAAAGATGGGTTCTTGGGAGCTTACCTGCGCATCACTTCATAAAACAGACCTTCATTCATCATCGGCTATTGATCCCTAGGTGTATATTCCACTGGTCAGAAACTCAGAGAAGAGGAAAGATGTGTAGCACTCCAAATCCTTACCAGAATGCTCTACACCCATCAAAATCAATTTTTTCTAATAATATATTTACAGTATTGTAAGAAAAAAAGCTTAGTGCTCAAGAGGATGTGGAGTATGGTTTCAGTTTTGTTTTATATATGAAAGGATAATGGGACAAAAAATCTCCAAAATGCTTATCTGCCTATCTCAGAGAGATGACACTGTTAAAGATTTCTATTTTTGATCATGTTGTCAAAATGTTTGACAATAAGCAAAAATATTTATATTCAGTTAAATATATTTTTTTTACTATAGCCCTGGCTGAGTGGCTCAGTTGGCTGCAGTATCATCCTGTACACCAAAAGGTTGCAGGTTCGATCCCCCATTGGGCCCATATGGGAGGCAGCTGATCAATCTCTCTCTCTCTCTCTCTCTCTCTCTCTCTCTCTCTTTCTCTCCCTTCCTCTTTCTCTAAAATCAATAAACATATCCTCGGATGAGGATAAAAATATATGTATATATTCACTGTAGCAATTTAAATATTTGTTCTTACCAGGGAACGTTCTATACCAGTGAAGTCCAACAAGAATATAATATAAGCCACAGATGGTTTTTAAGTTTTCTACCGGCTATGTTTTAAAAGTACAAAGAAAAAAGTAAACTTTAATAATACATTTTCTTTTGCCCAATATACTAAAATATTATCATTTGAATGTAAACTCAATATAAAAATTATTAGTGAAATAGTTTTTGTACTAAGCCTTCAAACAAAATGTTGGGTATATTGTACACTTGGAGCACCATCTGTATTTCAGACTGGCCACGTTTCAGGGCCTCAATAGACACATGTGGTTAGAGGCTCCAGAAACGGACAGCACAGCTCTATACACTAGCAACAGAAGAATCAACATGGAAAGCATGATGCTGGGAGAATCAAGGTCTCCCCTAGTGTGCTCTGGACCTTGACATTCTCACGTCGCCATATTTTAAAGTTGGGACTGTAAAGGTCCCTGTTTAGAAAGTAAACATTCATCCTTTACTCATCTATTGCTCAATGGGCCATCATCACAGGTCAGGCACTTGGCTGGTGGCTAAAGATGATGAGGTGAAAGAAAGAGAGCCTCACTCCTCTGGTAGCCCACTGCCCAGTGGGAGAGATGGACCGTGAATAGATGATAACAATGGTACATGTAAATATGATCATTACACATCATGTGTGATGGGGAGATGATGACAATGGCGTTGATGGAGCACAGGTACCTACAGGAGAGGAAAGTTGAGTTTATCTGGAAGATGAATGGAGAGCCTTGACAGAGGCAATAGGGGGTGCAATGGGCACAGATGCATAAAGGGGCAGGCATCTCTCCAGGAACCGGGTGAGGTCAGGAGTGGCTGGGTTGCAGGCTGCATTGGAACAATGGTGAAGCTGGGAGCAGAGAGAGGGCAGATGCCTTGGGTGGGAAATAAACAAGGGACACAGGATTAGCTTTTTGTTCTAGAAAGACCACGTTGGCTGCTATATAGAAGATAAATTGGAGCCAATGAGAGACTGGCAATATGAAGACCAAATAAGGAAAAGAACTATGGCCAGAGAAGAGCAGAAGGTGCCTGGACCACACAGTGGCAATAGGGAATGGAGACAAGTGGACAGGGGTAAAATTAACATAACTTGGCAAGGAACATGACATGGGGATGAAGGAGACAGGAGAAGGTTTCAGTAAAGGTTTACTTCTCTTGTCCAAGTTTGGCTCAGTTGGTGCGCAGTCATGACTGTAAACAGTGGAGACTATGTTATCTTCACACAAGAGACTGGGGACTGGGAATCAGCAACCCCTTCCCAGCACATGAACCCAACCCAAGGAAGAGGCATGAGCTTGAGCCTCTCTCCTCCACCATGCAGCCAGCCTGGCAGGGCCTGGTGCTCCTTGAGACTGGGCCCCACCCTGACCCCTTGCCTTGACTTGGAGATGCCCTGGGGCCTAATCCACCTTGCCAGCCCCTGCCCTAGTGCTCCTGGGTGGACAAACCACAACTGATTATCCACTCATCTGCCTTCCTGAATTTTCTCTCCTACCAGGAGGGGAGGAAGGGGTCATTCCCAGTCATTCCCCTTAAATATTCTTTCTTTTCAAATTTAATGTCAGACTGACTAGAAAAAGTAATTTAGCAATACCAAAATACTCATGTTTTTTCTAGTGCCCAAAACATTTTCCAGGCAATGAAATTCCTTATACTAAGTACAAATGTCCAGCATATGCCAAAAAAAAATCAGTAATGTTATTCATCGTTTTAGAGGACTTTTCATTTCCAACGCACTTCATTGGCTCCCCATTTACTCTCAAAGCAATGTCCCAACGCCTGTTCATGACATGCCAGGCTCTTCCTGACTTCACCCCCTCCTTCTCTCACTGTCTCCTCTCTCACCACCCTGCTTCCCCTTTCACCACCCTGCTTCCCAATCACACCCACAGCTCCTGGACTGCATCACACACACACTCTCACCTCTATTTGCACCTCTGCACGTGCTATACCTTCTACCTGGAAAGCCTGCCCCCACCTCGTTCACCTTGTTCATTTCTTTTCTACCTACACTTTCAAGCCCATCCCAGCCCCACCCAAGGCAGAGTTAGGAGCCCCCTCCCTTGGGCTCCTTAGCAACTTGCACACACCCTGCCCTAGGCCTGGCCACACTGGATCAGAAGGGCCCACTAGACTGTGAGCAACATGTGGCCATGTCCCATGTCTTATTCATCCTCTTATTCTCCTTGCACAGAGTCTAGCATGGAGCTGAATGGATGAACACTATCTTATTCTCACTCTTGGTAATAAGAGCATAGTAAGTTAAACAGTGGCCCCCAGAAGACACATTCAACATCTAATGCCTTTATCTGTGAATGTGACCTTATTTGGGAATAGGCCTTTACAGGTGTAATGAAGGATCCCTAGATGAGATCACCCTGGATTTGGTGTCCTTATGAGATGAGGAGCAGCCACACAGAGATTCAGAGGGAAGGCCATGGGATGATGGCTCAGAGATTTAAGACCAAGGACACCAGAGATGACTAGGAACTCGTGAAAGGTAGGAAGAGACAGAAAGGATGCTCCCTCAGAGCCTTCGGAGCAAGCTCGGCCCTGCCGCCATTCTGACTTGGACTTCTGGCTTCCAGAACTGTGAGAGAATAAATGTCTGTGTGTTAAGCTACCACATTTGTGGTGGTGAGTTACAGTAGCCGTAGGAAACCAACACAAGGAATCACTACGAAATGGAAGATGGACACAGGTGTGATGCTAAATGCTTGAGCATATGCCTGGTAACATGGGACATGGCCACATGCTTGAGGAACTATTTCTAATTGCCTGTTTGTGATATGGTTTGATTTTGGAAATTTCCATAAATGTCTAAGCTGCTTCACCCTCCACACCCCACCCCATCCCTGCCAGCAAATCAGCCTTCTAGAAATAAGCAAGTTCATTTTCTTCACTCTACTGTCCTGTTCTTCCTCTCCCCACACTCCATCACACCTCATACCCCACAGTGGAGCCCAACTGGAATCTGTGACCCTGTGTAGCCCTGGCCCCTGTCACAGTCTTCAACTGCTGGGTCTGTTTTCTGACACCAAGTGCTACAGGGTCCTCCTCTGGGCCATACTCCTCCCCTAGGACAAGTTCCAAGATCACCCCATTCCAACCTTGAACTTGCCTCTCTCCCAGGTATGTACGCCACACATGGCGGACTCCTAAACACAGAACACGTGAGCGTGTAATGAGCCAACACATCTTCCAGTTTCCATGCACCATCAATGCAGATAACAATGGTAATTGCTACTTTAGAGCAGCATTAATTAAAGAAGAAGGATCTTTTCTTGTCTACCTACAGCACATTTTCAGCGTCAAAATCATACATGTTTTCTTTAAGGATGCCATTGGTCCTCAAGGTGTTTTCTTATTTACTTTTTCCACTGAAACTTGGGAGCTGTCTGACTAAGTAGGAAGGTAGGCTGGCCTCCACAAACAGAATCTCTGTGATACATGGTTTTAAAAAGTCAATATCTCATCCCGCCCTAATTTAGTGGCTAATTGTACGAAGGTAGGTAATAGTCCTACTCATTGACTCAGCCAGCCCCTAGACCCCCCAAAAATTAGATTTCAAAAATGCAGTGCCAGCAAAGCAAATGAAGAGAGTCCCATTCCTGGAACACAGCAGGGGCTTTATTGTTAGGAATAGGTCTGGGTGCAGAGGAGGGGCACAGCAAGAAGCAATATTAGCCGGTCTCTCTGTGATGGGGGAAAGGCACCGTTGAGGAGTCCAGGATTGATTTTTGTAATTTTGACACAATTCAGTAATTTTCCAGAAGGTCAGAGGGCCTGAAGCAGATGGTTGGTTCCTTCTGATTTGCAACAGTAACGTCCTTCCTGGCCGGTCTTCTCACCCTGGTTCAGCGCCTCATTATCTTCCCTCCTGCTATTTCTAAAGCCTCCCGCCTAGCCACCCTGCCACTTCCCACAGCTTCTCAGTCCCTCAGACCTGGGATACCAGGGCGTCTGTCCAAAGTATGTATTTAAACTTGCCGTGTCCTCTCACCATGGCCTTCGGGATAAAATCGGATTTCTCGGCAGGTGTCCGAGATCCCCTTTGGCCCCCCACCTGCAGCCACTGCAGCCTCGTCCTTCCTCTGGCAGCAAGAGGCACCTGAGCACCGACCACATTGGAGGCATTTGAATTTCTGGATCACTTCTCTCACCACCAATTGACAGCATTTTCTAAACTAAAGGGATGGTTTTATGGTTACCAGGCACGAAGCGCTCTATTTCATTTACTTTTGAACTCTTCGGTCACCTTCCCTTCAAATTTGGTTACAATTTAAACTATTTACTTCTGTTTGTTTTATTTTTATTGTCTTTAAAATTCCAAAAAGACCAAAAGAAATAATAAGTTCCTCACAAGTAGGCAACACGTTAAAGGAAAAAGCAGGTGTGCTAATGGTCTTGTGGCTCCATAGTAGAATGTTCTCATCCTTAGGAGCCCCCTGTAGGAATGTTAGGCTAAGGTGTCACATGTCTGCAACATTTTCTCAAATGATTCAGTTAAAGAAAAAATGTGAATGTGAGAGGGTGAAAATTTTCCAAAATAAAAAGTTGGGCCCTAGCTGGTTTGGCTTAGTGGATAGAGCATTGGCCTGCGAACTGAAGGGTCCCAAATTCGATTCAGGTCAAGGGCACATGCCCAGGTTGCAGGCTTGATCCCCAGTAGGGGGCATGCAGGAGGCAGCCTATCAATGATTCTCTCTCATCACTGATGTTTCTATCTCTCTCTCACTCTCCCTTCCTCTCTGAAATCAATAAAAATATTTTTTAAACTATTTTTAAAAATTTTGGAGGGGTGGGAAGTAGATTGACTTTTAAATTCAGCTGGTTATGGAACAAATGAAGCCTAAATGAGCTGGCTTAGGGAAAAGCAACTGTGACCTCTAAACATCCTTCACACCCCATTCTGCTCCCTGCACCTGAAGCCCTTGGAAAGTCCTCAGTTCAAACACTTGCTCCTCCATGCTCCCTCCTTTACAATAATGCTCTGTTGTGAATTCTCTTCTTTCCCATAATGGCTGCATTTGGGGTTGCAGTCAGCTTCCCGCGAGGAATCTGAGAGCTCCTAGTGCCTAGGATGAGGCACACAAAGGGGCTCAAACATGCTTTCCTAGAGAGGCAGTGAAGAGGGGAGGAGATGAGTGCAAAGATGCCGTCTATTTTGTACAGAACTATATTCTTTTACCATCACCACCACCCTTCAGGGCACATGAATAAATGAGGTCATAGGAAATTCACTGGGCTCATAGAGCTTAGATGTTAGGAAGCCTGAGGATTTGAGAGCCTGTGAGAGAATCAGGCTGTAGGAATCAAGTTTGTTGCTGTGTTGGGATGAGCAACATCCCAGCACCAAGCAGTGAGGACAAGTTCTCGGGATGTGAGGTACCAACACTGGGCACCAGCTGTGGGGCTGTTCTTGGCCCAGCCAGCCATGTCAGGTGTGTCTAGAGGGGCTGGCTTCAGCCAATCCAGCCCAGGAGGCTGGTTATGCATCCCCTGAGGCCATGGCTACTAGTTCTCTCTTCTCTGGGGACCCACTATATTCACAGGGAGCTCCCCAGAGCACTTTCCCATGTCAAGCTCACATGCACACGTTACAGCAAACCCGTGACAAAGAACAGGGCTTGCACAGCCGAGATTGTTGGCAGCCCTGAAATGAGAGAAGGTGTGGAAATGCAATCGCCGCCCTTCGGGGGAGCCCAAGTGCGCGGATTTTCCAGCCCCTCACCGAAGACCATCCACTCACCTACTCTGTTCACGCCATCTTTACACCATCACTCTCTCCAATGACCTCTCTTCTCCACCGTGGTACCCCAACACATCATAATTCAAAACACTTTGGACCTTAAATTGGCTTTAAAAAAGCATTTCCAAATTCCACAGTACCTTTCATATTGTATAACCTATGGGGTGTATGTACATCACTTTCCATGTCTTAAGAATCCACATCTGCCTTCAAACTTTTAAACTATTTTTTAATGTGAGGTTTTGGGAACTGAATCATAATCTGGATTTTTACTAAACCCTCTGTACATCTACGGAAGGCAGAGGGAAGGGGGAAGCCCACAGCCCTTGCATAGGCCAGACTATGTGATTTTTATAACTGTCCATCATCTCTCAAAATGCCAGATTCCTCAACTCCAATAGCAGCAATTGTTCCAACCTCAAAGATGACCTGAATTGTCGATGACATAACAAATGCTGATTGCCCAGCCTGATGCATGGTACTCAGATTCCAGTTCCCTTCCCCCCATTCCAACAATAATAAGAGCTGGGGTTTACTGAGCACTTACTATGAGAGAGGAAAATAAATAACATCTGCAAATGTCCTGCCTAAGGAACTCCTTTGTTTAGAAAGCTGGCTTACTTACATGTGTCCCCAGAAAGGCAAACTGTAAGTTCCAATCAGATGTTGACTTGGGCTCACAATTTATGATCTAAGGGGAAAATTTTAAAGGACAGCTGTATATCTCCTACTCTTGTAGGGCCAGTCCCTCCAAGGCCTTGGCTGTAGGCTTCAGGCAAGATCCCGCTGATGCTCCTCTCACAACCCCCTCACTGGGCCACTGTGGGACTAGGAAGCATTTGACATGGGAAGATCACACCCCCATCCCTGCAAGAGTTAGTAACTGGATACTATAGCCTGGCACTGTATCCGTAAAGCCCTTTGACTGGCGTCCACCTCCCAGTAATCAAAATAACTAGTCAGGGACTAGTGCAGGGAAGAGAGATTTGCACTAGGCTTGGCAGGCCCTGGGACAATGACTTTGAATTGAGTGACTTAAGTTTAGCAAAACTTGGGTTTCTTACCCAAAAACATGACAATAATAGCATCTGTTGTGACTGTTTCAAGGCCCACTGTGAATATTAAATTTAGGGGACAACTGGGCAAAATGGTGAAGAGATCAGATTGGAGAGCCAGATTATCTGAGTTCAAACCCCAGCTCTGCCGCCTACTAGTTGCATGACCTTGGGCAAGCAATTGAACTTGTGCAAGCCTCAGATTCCTTATTTGAAACTGGAAAAATTAAAGGTCCCACGTCAGAAGGTTGTTGTGAGGATTAAATGGGATAATACATGTACAGCATTTGGAGTGGTGTTTGCCATATAAGTAGTTTGGCTTGTGTTACCTGGTAGTCATTATTATGTGAAAGAACAAAAAGCAAAAGCAGTCATCCAAAGATACTGGTGCGCTGTGGAATGGGCCTTATCCACCAGCTTTCTGTTAACTTCCTAACGAGAGCCTAGAAGTTGGTTTTTAGAGCATTTCAAAATAGCCCCTACCCAAGTCACCAAGTCCATGGCAGGCCCCCGCCCTGCCTCCTGGCACCCTCAAGCACCCACTTTAAGTAAGCTAGGAAGGACTTCCTGAGGATGGTGGTGAGGACTGGAACCACATGAGATCACTGGATAGCATTTTACAGCAGCGGAAGCATTAACCCTTCAATGACAACCAATTCACAGATCATCATTCTCTACTGCCCTCTCTTAGAGACAGACATCAAAAAGTCTAGATCATAGAAACCACATGCCAATGATACAAAGAACCTCCACTATTTCTGAAAAATTACTGTGATGTTCACCCCCAAACCCTCATTGAATCAGTTCCTAGGACTCAACATCTAATTATTCTATCAATTGTGACCTGTCTCAAGAAGTTAATGGCTTAAACTCCAAGACACACAAAGAGAGACAAGCCATGCATGTACAGATCTTACTGGATGATGTAATGGGGGAGACACGGGTTAGCAACTGTCTCAGGCACTGGATGGACATTTGATCATCGCATCTGTAGGCCACATAGCACATTACCTAACATGCATAAGGTGCTCCTTAAACACGTTAGAGTTGGGGTTTCCGAAGCATCTTCACATAAATCACATGGCTTTTCAACCTCAAACCACCCTTCACAATAGGCATTTTCACTTACACTCACTCACTTCACAGTTAGTGAAACTGAAGTTCCTAATGGTTCCAGGATTTGCGCAAAATTACACAAAATGACCCAAATGGAACCCATTCCTTCATTTCCCGATCCAAGGCTAGTGTGTGCAATGCTATTGGATAAGTATAAAGAATTCAGAAGCCACATGGAACTTGTATTTGTTTAGATTAGAAGGAAACACACACACACACACACACACACACACACACCTATAGACCTTGCCATGGCATATGCAGTTGTAGCAAAAAATACATTTTTTGCACTTCAATCAAAATGTGGCAGTATACCCAAGAAGGTTGACAATATGCTAGCAGCCAGCACACTGAGAACCTTTGTCTCAAAAGGGAGATTTGTCAAGAAAGAGAGAAGGTAAGCGGGGTTCCAGGAGGAATAAAGGCAGTAGGAGGTAAGCATGTGAGCCCTCCTCCTCCCCACCTTCGAGAAGCCCTGCCTCCATCGTGGCTCCCTCCAGACACTCCCTTTCCCTTCACTTCTTCACTTCTAGGAGGTCGTGCTGCCTCTCTGCCTTCTCACCTCCCACTCACTTCAATCTGCTTCCCCAGCACCACTTACAAAACTGTTCTCTCTGGTGCAAAAGAATCGTTTCTCTTCATTTATGAACAACGTTAGTATGACAGAACATAACCGCTATACTTTCCTTTTGTTATTCAATAAATAACTAGTTTGTATTCATGATTAACTGGAAAAGTAGATATGAAAAATTAAAATTATTAATATCACCCAGAATTCCACAACCAGGAGATAATTACTGTTAGTATGTTGGTGTATATCTTTCCAGATTTTTCCTAGCATACCTTGAAACAGATATGTAGCATGTCTTTCCACAGGCCCATTCCTAGCCCATTTAATCTAATAAAAGAGAAACATGCAAATTGACCACACCTCCCCTATGCCCAAGCCACGCCCACCAGCCAATCAGAGCAACTATATGCAAATTAACCCAACCAAATGGTGGCCAGCAGCCACGGAGCTGGAGCAAGCAGGAAGCTTGGTTGCCCCGGCGATGGAGGAAGCCAAGCGTCCGGCCTGCCCTGGCGGGTTGTGGCCTCCACTCAAGGCAACAAAGTTTCAATTATAGAAGATAAATAAATCCCAGATACCTGCTTCCAGCCAGCCTCCACTGGGAGCTTGGGTGGCTGGGGGCCATGGCCAGCCTGCAAACAGCCATCAGCCCCTCACCCAGGCTGGCCAGGCACCCCAGTGGAGACCCCCACCCTGAAGGGGCTGTGGCCAACCTGCAAACAGCCATCAGCCCCTCCCCCAGGTTAGCCAGGCACCCCAGTGGGGACCCCCCCCCTGAAGGGGCTGTGGCCAGCCTGCAAGCAGCCATCAGCCCCTCACCCAGGCTGGCCAGGCACCCCAGCGGACCCCCACCCTGATCCGGGACACCCTTCAGGGCAAACCAGCAGGTCCCCGCCCATGCACCAGGCCTCTATCCTATATAATAAAAGGGTAATATGCAAATTGACCCTAACAGTAGAATGACTGGGAATGACTGGTCACTATGACACACACTGACCACCAGGGGGCAGACGCTTAATGCAGGAGCTGCCCCCTAGTGGTCAGTGCGCTCCCACACGGGAAGCTTTGCTCAGCCACAAGCCAGGCTGATGGCTGCCAGCACAGCGGTGGTGGCGGGAGCCTCTCCTGCCTCCTCAGCAGCACTAAGGATGTCCGACTGCAGCTTAGGCCTGCTCCCCGCTGGCAAGTGGACATCCCCCGAGGGCTCCCGGGCTGCCAGAGGGATGTCTGACTGCCAGCTTAGGCCCAATCCCCCATGAAGCAGGCCTAAGCCAGCAGGTGGTCATCCTCCGAGGGGTTCCAGACTGCAAGAGGGCACAGGCTGGGCTGAGGGCCCCCCCCCAGTGCACAAATTTTTGTGCATCAGGCCTCTAGTTATACTGTAAAATGCTTATGATACAAAACGATACCATAATATGACTATTTTAAAACCTGTTTGTGTTTTTTACTCAACAAGCTATCATGCACAACTATTCATGTTAAGGCATAAAAACAGGTAAGCATCATCATGATTTGGGCATAAAGTATTTAATTAGTTCACTATTGATGAACATTTAGGTGGGTTCCAAATTTTGATATTTTAGGCAACACTTATATGAGTACTGTTGAATATATGTCTTTGGACATCTGATTTATTTCTTTAGGATAAATGCTAACAAGTATCTGATTACCTTACTTATCATTAGGAGATTTTTAATGGCTTCATTTTCTAGAATAAATTTTGATTTTTAGGATAAATTACAAATGCATTATCTTAGCCCACTCTTAGTCTTACATCCTTTCATCCCTTCCTTTCCTCACATCCACTGTTGGTACCATCTCCTGTTTTTGACCTTCTGTTCCTATCTTCCACTTCACTTATTCTTTCTCTCTTCTTTCTCCAGCTTTAAAATTCAAATGAAATATCACCTAGAAGTTTTCTGTCATCCTGGTCCTTCATCAGTACAATTCAAATTTTACTTCTACCACTAATCATCACCATCATCATCATTACATACTTGTAGTACTTATTTTGTGCCAGACAATATTCTAAGCATGTTACATATACATCATTTCATCCTTTCAACAAATCTATGAGGCAATTACTGATACCCCACTTTTATAGATAAACAAATCGAGACTCAGATGCTATGTTAGAATTTCTGAAATTATGAATACTTATGCAAAATTTTAAACTACGTAAATATATGTGTATGTGTGCTGCTCTAACTAAAGGTATAACTTAACTATCTGTGTTGATGAATAAATTCTTTTTCAGAAACACATAAAACTGGTATCATTCATCTAGAGGAAAGAACTATAAGATGCAATTAAAGAAAACTATGGGTGGAGCTGGGCAAAGGGGGACCAGGAAGTCAGAGACATCTGCAATAGTGTCAACATTAGAAATTTTTAATTAAAAAATATGCATCTGAAGGTGAAGCTAATTGGATAAAAAATGAGAGATGAAGGTGAATTATGAGTGTTCTAGATTAAAACTCAAGACCCTGAATCTGGTGAACACTTTAGTTGCCTTTGCACATCAATGAGAATTGGGGGAAATACAACCTATGTGCACCATTTCGGTATAAGTATTGGGCCATTTTGTTGGGTAGTTAGCATCCTACAATAGAAATCAATGCTATTACTTTATTTTACCTAGTTGGTCAAAAAGAAAATTGGAACCCCTACCCCTAAGAAAATAAAATTCAAAACAACACCACATTATAGTTAAGCATTTATATAAAGCACATTCCATCTTTAAAGTATTTGATAAGTAATGAGTTGAACCTGAAATTAGATTTGTTTTTATCATCGGAATGTGGAAGTCAACCTACTACTGAATAAGTTATTCAGCTATTCACCCTTGACAACCCCCAAAAATATATTAATTGCTTACACTGCTATAAAATGAAAACAACTTTTCTTTCCAATCAGCTAGCAAGGCCTGGGTGGCATCCACTAATTCACTTAGTTTCTCACTGAGTGTGTAAAATAATACACGCTCAGTGGAGAGGCCGGTCGTGCTTGTCAAAAAGGGGGCGGAGCCTCTGCACTGAGGGCTCTATGCCTGGTGATGTGAGAACACGTGATAGAATCAATCTTCTCAGGGCATCAATTTTTCTAATGATGTGAGGAGACAAACATATATTTTTTCCAAAATGAGCACAGTTACACTATGAAATCAAACAAAATTGCATGAATTTTGAAAATAAAAAACTATCATCTACTTAAACGCCTTCCTTTTCACTTTACAACAAACATGCCTTCTGCGCCATTTTAATCTGTGACCTCTTAGAAAAGCGAACTTTTTAAAGCTATAATATTGGAAAAATAATTTGGAAAAATGTAAATAATTGTTCTTGGCACACCTAAATTTGTGGAGAATTCCCACCTGCTATGCCTGTGTGTTATTGGTGGGGTAGCCTCCGTGTCCCCCCTTGTCACTGATGGAAGTGAGCTTCTTGGGGTGCCATAGGAGCAATAATTTCCTGAGGCCCCCATGGGAGGATGATGTATCGTGGAAAGCTTTATTTCTGTGGAATTAAACCCCTGAGTTTCCAAGGTCTCATCTCCCTCCATCCCAGCATGGAAAAGTCCCATTTTGTCCTCAGCAGAGCTAGGATCAAAGCCACTGCCCAGGGTCCACTCCATATTTGCACAGTGCAGTCCAGCACCAGGCTAGGTCAGCCTGTGCCCCCAGCAGCAGTCCATTGCGTGTGGGGTCCACATGGCCATGGGCCCTGAAGCTTCTAGGGCCACATGGCAGGCTACTGCAGGTCATGGAACAAGCAAGAGCGATGAAACAGGAACAAAAGAGCAAATAAGCAAGAGAGAGAATTCTTTGTTTCTGGGATTTTAACTAGGAGCTTATCCAAGGAATCCTTCGGGATTTTGCGTGCTTGCAGTGGCTCCATCCCCTCTGGCCAGCTATCTTTTTCCCAGGCTAGACTGACAGGCGAGCACCTTCCCTACATCACCCCGACTTCACTGGGCATGTGTCCATCTTCCCCTTTGTTGGACCTCTTCCCCCTGTGATCTGCAGGAATGGACCTGTGGTTCCCTGTAGAGTGTAAAGTTGCAGCTTCCTGGTGAAGCTGCCCAGATGGCCATGCTTATAATGTCTGGCCTTCCCTTTGCTCTCTTCCTATTAATAATATTAGCCAGCTAGTTATGACAGTAGCATGTACAACTGCAAAGATTATCCTTGCCCAAAATGTGTATATTAATCTCTCTCTCAACACTTGTAATATTTCTAAAGGTATCCACAGAAGAACTGCTAATAGCCAAAATAAGCAAAACTATTCACCCCCTCTTCGCTCCAAAGACATGACCCAGAGGAGCCACTAGAGATACTAAACTATTTTTTTTACTAAATATTTTTGAAGTCTTGGTTTTTTCTTTATGACTATTAATTTATTTTTAATGTATGTTTGATTTATTTAGCTTTTTCTTGACAATTTTAATTCATTTGAATAGTTTAAAAAACTTATAAAAGAATAGATATAAACATTTTCCCTTTCACCTCAGCCCCCAGTCACCCCATTTCCCTCCCTGAAGTCACCATTGTTGGGAGCTCTTGTGAACCCCTCCAGAGTTCTCCTTAAATCTGACCCTGCCCCCATCATACCAGGCTGGGAGAGTTTAATCTTAGCCATGTCAACAGATACATTTTTGGAAATATAAAATGAATATATGTGAACATTTTATAGAACTCATTAAATAAGGAGAGAGCCAGTAAGGTGTTAGAACCAGTCTAACAAGGACGTGGATGGGAGAGCTTTGGCTGGCCCTGGAGACTCTGAAACCTGTGTCCTAACCTTCATGCTCCTCACAGCCTTTCTCCTCTAGGGTGCTGCCACCGTTGTCCCAGCTGCTATGAAAGTATAGGACATGACTTACAAACCATCAACCCCTGTCCCTTGCTAGTCCCGGGCCTGTCCTCTTAGAGAGCTGATCTACTCCCAAAGGCACCCTCTTCCCTCTCTAATTCCTGGTGAGACTACCCAAATCCAAAGTCACAATAGCATGGCGCCTTCCATGGACATGGAAGCACGTTTCCCTGGAAGAATGGGAAGCGGAAGGCGCGATTGCCTTCTGGAAACAGAGAAAGCAAGCACACACACACAAGCTCAAGTCTCAAACTTGACCCTGCGTGCAGGCACTCTGCTCTGAGCTGCTCGGGGAGAAGGAGTGGTGAAAACACGGCACCCCTCTCAGCTGAGATCTGATGGGCTCTGCTAAAGACCCCCCGCCCCATGTTTGGAAGGCAGGTATTTCCCAGATTGTCCCTTCCTCCCCAGCCCAGGGCCAGAGTTGGCAGATTCTTCTCCACCCAGGACTGTGAAGAGGTAGTTATACCTCCTGCCTTATCTGCACATTTCATGTTCTCATTATTTTAAAGTTAGTTTACCTTTTCTAGTCTACGATGAGGAATGAGAGTAAAAACCACCCCAACCCTGCCTCATAAGATGCATTTTAAGATGAGAACATTAGGTCCAGAGAGGTTAAGAAATTTCCCTGAGGTCACAGAGCTCCAGCTGGAACCAGGGCTCAAACCTAATCCATCTGACATTTCCCACTAGACCACGGCAGGTACTTCCTTTATTAAATCTTAACCGGCTTTCATCCCTTCCAAGCTAACAGTTTATGAGATGACGAAAACAATGGAATTTTCCCTCAATCTTTTCAAATCCTAGTAAGGGAACGTTGAGATCCTCAATTATGATGGTGACAAATAGAAAATACAGCTGAAGAAAATGTATTGCATCTGTTAGTGGACATCAAAGTCAATCTGCCATGTTCCGGGAAGTCACCTTCAGCCACGTGAGTCACATTCTAACGTAGCACTCTTGGTAAGAACAGTCTCCGGCGGCCTTCAGCAGGCCGCACCATGGTTCGCACAATGAAACAGTATTTCACCTGTTTCCTCTTATGCTCGTGGGAGGAAGTGACTGTAGTGAAAAGGTCAGAGGCGTGGCGGACAGAGCGACCGAGGACAAACAACGTGACCCTGACAAGCCCTTCATGCATTCGACCGGTGCTTACTGCGCACCTGCTATGTACCAGGTTCTGCGGGGCAACTGGCCCCGCCCCACAGTAACTAGGAGACCCTCAGTGTGTGTTGCTTTAAGCGAGTTGGTGGCAGTGTGTTCCATGGCAATAGAAAACTAACACAAAGCACAAGAACAGGATGCTTGGAGGGAGCCCGGGAGAGGCTGCTGAGACACAGTGGCGAGAACGGGCCTCTCTGAGGAGCCACATTTTTTTATTGTTGTTAATCCTCACCTAAGGATATTTTTTTCCATTGATTTTTAGAGTGAAATGGAGGGTGGGAGAGAGCGGGGAAAGAGAGAGAAACATTGATGTGAGAGAGACACATTGATTGGTTGCCTGCTGCATGCACCCTGAGGGGGCTGGGGATCGAACCTGCAACCCAGGTATATGCCCTTGACCAGGAATCTAACCCTCACCTTTCAGTGGGCAACACTGACCAGGACTCTGAGGGGCCAATTTAAGCACAGGCCTGAACGAGGACCAGGAGCGAGCCAGGAATGATGGGGGAAGAGAACTCCAGGTCCCTTAACCTTAGCTGAGCGCCAGTTTTCTGAGATGGAAAATGAGAATTTTCTCTAGGTGCCCACCAACAACGGCCTACCCCTGACAGCTGTTCTGAGGACTAAGTAGACAATGTGTGTAGTGTGCTTTGGGTGGTGCAAACAACAAACCCAATTACAGTGACGGGTGGTGGGGGTGTCATTCCAATCAGTGTTTTCTGAAGAAAGTACTATGACTGAATGGCACCCAATGCTCAAAAACTACAAGAATGAGCATTTCCTGCCCACAAATTATATTCTTTGTAAAGTTCCTCTGGCTGCACGTGCCCTTGCCAGCAGGCTGGGGGAGGAGGCTGGGGAAGCCCGCTCCCTAACCATTTTGCAGATACCTTCATTTCTCTGTTGCAAACCACTGTGGCATGGCTGGCTGGCTCTCCTACCAGCAAATAGCAAATAATTCCACACGTGGCTCTGGCAGCCCTGCCTTCTGATTCCGTTCACTCCCATCTACCTAATGAAAATGCACTCCCAAAGGCAGGGTTGTAGCATATGCCCCTTTATGTTTTAATCTCATCCTCACCTCCTCCTCCCCCCCACACCACTGTCCAATGGACCAATTCCTAATAACCCTGAAAATCCCAGCTCAGAATCACAGCCCCTGAGAAACCATCTTTCCCTTCCCCAAGTGATGAAATTAATCATCTCACTCCTCTGGACCTTGAATCTGCTTCTATCATTGCACTGATCAGAATGTATTGTGATTGATTTATGGGTGTTATCTCCTCAACTAGTAGCTTCTTGAGCTCTGGCAGCATATTTTAGAGCCTATTGTGTGCCAGCAGCTGGGGATATAGTAATGAACCCAGCCTGTCCTGTAGGAAAGGCAATAATGAACCCAACACAGCCTACCAGGAGGGGAGGAGGATGTAAACAAGGGGTTGAACATAATAGGACTAGAGCTCCAATCCATGTGTATCCAGGTGCTTTCAATCTGAAAGGGCAGGAGCTGAAGCCCTTGACCAGCCTCCAGGCCCCCGGAGAATCTAGAAAGGCTTCCTGGAGGAAGCAGCAGGGGATCTGAACTCTGAAGGATGGGAAAGCTTTGGGCAATGCTATGGACTGAATTGTGACACACACACACACACACACACACACACACACAAATTAATATGTTGACGTCCTAACCCCCAGTGTGATGGTACTTGGAGATGGGGGTTTGAGGAGGTAATTAGAGCTGGATGAGGTCATGAGGGTGGAGCCCTCACAATGGGATTAGTGCCCTTCAAAGAAGAGACACAAGAGAGCTTGCTCTCTCTCCCTGCCACTCGAGGACACAGTGTAAAGGAAGACCAGGAAGAGTCTTCACCAGAAACCATGCTTGCACCCTGATCTTGGATGTCCTCACCTCTAAAACTATGAGAACTGAGTTTCTGCACGTTAAGCCACTCAGTATGGCACTTTTTTGGTGTGTTTGGTTAGGGGATCAAGAGTTAGAGATTTATAACAAAGGTATTTTCCTGTATGAATTTCATTAATAAAGGCATAATTTTAGTTGTATAGACATCTTATTAAGGCAAAATGATAAATTAATGAATTTTTTTAAATGAACAAAGACAAATCTAAACATCACCTGAAGCCACCAACTTTTTTAGGCATTCTGATGATAACTCAAATTATAGAGTTTGAGTTTGGAGATTTAAAGATGATCCTAGCTCAGTCATCTCAAAGAACAAAAGTGAAACAGACTTAGAGAAATCGAGTGCTCAAGACCAGAATCCAAACTATAAACCAGACTCTGCCTCTCCTCATGGGTACCATCCTCTCTCCCCGCTGGGATTGGAAAGGTGATGATAAGAACAGAGTTGGTAAGATGATAACCCAAAGCAACTCATGTCAACGCTGACAAAAACCCATTGGGCTATTTGACTTCTATGATTGGTTTATTAAAAGAAGATTTTTCTTAATCTCGATGAAAAAGGGTATTTCCCAGAAAGAAAAGGAACATCAAGGCATGCGTTACCTTGGCAGAGCCCAGTTCGAGCACTTTAATAGCCCACAACCAGATGTGCATTTAGAGAAAACATCTGCTCCATTCAGGATACAAAATAAACGACAAAAAAGGTAACTCTCACTCCCAATCCCTCTCTGAATGGGAAGAAATAATCGGGGAACCATAAACAGAAGTTGAAGAAATAGATAGGTAATTAGATGAGTAATAACACAGTGAGAATTGCATTAGAGGGCAACAGAGGTAGGTGCTTGATAAAAGTTGGCAGACGAAACAGGTGTTCAGACTGTGGTTCCATGTGCTTCAGTGAGAACATTTTCAGTCAGTGAGGCTTGGGGGAAAGTCTGGCAGGACGGAAGCTTTTACCCACAGTTGTGTTCACTCCACAGACAACTACTTCAGTATTTTTGGGCCTATTGACTTCACATTCTAGCTCTCTCTTACTTCCTACTATTGGTTAAAAGTGTACAGTCTTTATTTAAATAAAAATTCACCTTTTTATTTAAATAAAAAGCTACCTTATCGGTAGCTTGTTCAGGGAAATAAATACCAGAGAAGCTACATTTGTCTTGATAGGAAAGCTGCTTTTGGAAAGCTCTCACCACACCAGCACTCTGTTTAGACCTCTTTCCATTTTGATTTTATGCTGATCCACTGGGGTATGGTTTCAACAACTCAGTATTCACCATGTGGAACGTTCTCTTGATCCTGATGAGCTCAATGTAGCTATGAATCCACATCCAAGAATGTGGGACAGATTTAGTTTTTTGCTCAAAATCCCATTTCCCACAAACGTGTCTCAGTGGAAGGACTGCAATAGGATGACTAGTTTCCTGAGGAATTACAAGAACTCTCTTCTACTATTTTGATCGTGTGTAGGCAACCATCCACGCATTCTTTCAATCAACATTTACTAAGCATCCATTTTGTGCTGGACCCTGGGCTCAATGAAGAAGATACTGAAATGATTCATAGTCACGTCCACAGCTCCTGTCTCCAGAACTCATCAATGAATAAGGGTTGGTGTAGACCCTAAGGCAATCGCCCCCACCATGACCCCACCTTCTGTAATATATATAAAATACTATAGGTACTATATATATTATATTATACATTATGATATATATATGTATATATATATTATATACCATATTACATATTCTATAATCTCCTGCCCTTGAATGCAGGTAGGATCTGTGACTTGCTTCTAATCAATACAATATGGCAAAATTGATAGGCTGTCACTTCCTATGATTAGATTGCATTTCATAAGACTCCTTCTTGCTTGCTTGATGCAGCCATGTTGAGGAAGCCCACATAGCAAGGAACTGCAGCTGACAGTCAGAAAAGTCAGGGGCTTCAGTCATACAGCCACAGGAATTGAATTCTGCCAACAACCTAGCAAGTAGATTCTTGCCTAGTCAAGCCTTCCGAAGGAAACACAGCCTGGCTGACATCTTGATTGTAGGCTTTTCAGACTCTAAGTAGAGGAGCCAGCTAAGCAATACCTGAACTCCTGACCCACAGAAACTGTGAATTAATAAATAGGTGTTATTTTCAGAGGCTAAGTTTGTGATGATTTGTTACATAACACTAGAAAACTAACACAGCAAATGACAGCCCACGGGCCAGATCGGTTCTGCTACCTGTTTTTGTATGGCCTAAGAATGCTAAGAGCAATTTTTTGCATTTTTAAGTGGTAAAAGAAAATCACGAGAAGAACGTGTTACAACATAGGAAAATTATAAGAAATTCACATTTCAGTGTCCATAACGTTTTAGTGGAAAACAACCACACCCATTCATTTATGCATCCTCCAGGGCTGCTTACGTACTGCAATGTCACAGTGCAGCAGGTGTGACAGAGACCAGATAAACTGAAAAACCTATAATATTTACTATCTGGCCCTTTTTAGAAAAAAATATGTGCTGGGCCAGATGACGTACAAGTCAAATGGATAAAGCTCAGAAGAGGAGCTGGGTCCTGACACTAGGAGTTTTCCAGATGGAAAGTCAAGAAAGGGTGTCCCAGAGGAGGAGTCAGCAGTGGAAAGGCTATGGAGATAGGGCAGGACTCCATCATCAGGAAGTGGGGATGAACTCCGAAAAGCCTGGAGTCCCACCCACCATTCTACAATGCTGGAGCTTTCTGGAGACCTACCCAAGTGCCATCAGATCCCATGTCAAGCTTTGGGAAGTTATTGCCCATAACAATATCGGCAATTTAATCCATTGGTTCCCGTGGTTCCCCTGGAGCTCTTGGCCACATCGTGTCACACATGCTCCTGCCTAAATGAGTTGGTTGATACAGCTGCCTCCCCACTTCCAAGGGCCATAAAATCCATACATTGTTAGTTTTCATATTGGAAAACATTACTATTGTACTGCTGTTTTTATTTTGTGTCAGGGGTGGAGAGAAACACATCTCTTCAGCTTAGTAGCTACAGATCATAATCTGTTACTGGGTTATTTACAGGATTGAGTTTCACCTCATTTTCTCAAGTGTTCTACTCCTGTCTTCTCCAAGACCCACATCACTTCATGTGTAGGTGCCACTGAAGTTTGAAAAATAAAAAGCAGGAGGGGAGAGCATCGCGTGGAGCAGCTCGGCCAGCTGGCTCCAAGGGGCCTCACGAGGCGAATCTGTCAGGGTCTGGCCTGCAGCTTCTCAAGCCCAGAATCTCTTCATTAGAGCTTTCTTTCTGTCACCAATGTTGTCATTATTGCTATCACCATGCCTCTCTGATTTTATCAGAGGGTATGCCATTGTGTGACTCCAACCTACATGACCCCAAACCACTGAATATTTTGTGACTGAATATTATGATTTTTCTGTCCTCTTTGTGTACTTGGGATGTGGGGGCACCTCTGCCTATCCCACTGACTGCCTATCAGTAGCCTCCACACTGTCCATTTCCAATTGCTGAGAGCTTAAGAAGAGATAACATAGGTCTTTAAATTATGTGTAAAACAGCCCAGTTGGTATGGCTCAGTGGTTGGGCATTGACCCATGAACCAGGAGGTCACAGTTGGATTCCAGGACAGGGCACATGCCCGGGTTGTGGGCTTACTCCCCAGTAGGGGGCATGCAGGAGGCAGCTGATCAATGATTCCCTCTCATCATTGATGTTTCTATCTCTCTCTCCCTCTCCCTTCCTCTCTGAAATCAATAAAAATATTTATTTTTTAAAGGAACATGGGGCTCACCATCTTTTAAATAAATAAATAAATATTGTGTGTAAAACCATCTACAGGCAAAGAGTAGAGCCCTAAAGAGCTCCTCAATTACCTAAACTGCATGACTGCAGTATATTCCATTGGTGCCCCCTCTTCGGCTGCTCAGAAGCCTTTTTTCCTACCACTGGGCTTTCCGTTGCATTCCAGACAGCAAAGTTCAGTATAAGTTAGCAGTTACCACTTTGCTCTTGAAACACTCATGGACAGTAGAGTATGCATGCCGAGAAAAAGCAACACTCTATCAGGCAAAATATTTATTTATATTCACTGGGTACATAGCTGTCTACGGATCAATCTATCTACATTATATAGCGTAAGTATTTCTCCTTAATGTCCTTTAGCCTAGACCTAAGTTTGAGGAATTCAGCACATTGATTACACTAATCAATGGCCCCCATCCTGCCAGGGCTGTGGAACATTTTCAGCAGCTCAGCAGTTCCTTACAGGGCTGTCTAGTTGCCAGTGTCTTCAGAGGGTCACCCTCTCTCTCCCTCCCATTTCTCCCCCTGGGCCCAGCACAATGAAACTTCCCTTGTTCTGGAGACAGAAACTAACAAGATCTCACTAATTCGTTTAAAAATATGGGAGGTAGGACAGAAAAGAGGCAGGGCGTTCTGTTCAAACAAATATGGCAATAGTGAGCCACTGTCCTGACAGGCCCTCAACTGGGGGTGCTCCCAGGATGTGGAAATTCCAATGCTAAAACTGGGAAGTATCCAGGCAAACTGGGATAAGTTGACCACCTTCTACAGTATATTCATTGTGGCTATGGCTTTCTTTTTTTTAAAATATATTTTATTGATTTTTTACAGAGAGGAAGGGAGAGAGATAGAGAGTTAGAAACATTGATGAGAGAGAAACATCGATCAGCTGCCTCCTGCACATCTCCCACTGGGGATGTGCCGGCAACCAAGGTACATGCCCTTGACCGAAATCGAACCTGGGACCTTTCAGTCCGCAGGCCGACGCTTTATCCACTGAGCCAAACTGGTTTCGGCAGCTATGGCTTTCTTACAAACCCATAACTGAACTGAAAAGGAAAAAGGAAGATGAATAACCAGCAAAAGTCAAGAGAGAAAGGCACAATAAGAAGCTCCTGGTGTTTCCACTGATTGGCAGTTTATCTGTGAGCATGAGTTACTCTTGGCTGTGTTTCATCAGAGGTGAGGCAACAGTAGGCTCAAAAGCCAAAGTTGTTTTTGTTTCCAAGTCCTTTTCAATTCATTTATCCAAACAAATGTTAAATACCTAAGTACCATACATTCATTTATACAAAGGGATGGATAAGTGACAGTCCCCCACTCTTAAGGAGCTCATGATTAATGGGAAATGCAGACATATGCAGAATTAATTATGATGCCCTCTATTAGGTATAATTATAAAGATGTTCACAGGGCATCAGTATGCCACTGACACAGAAAGCAAAGCCAAAGCCTCTAACATAGCAGAAATGGTACTTCATCAGCCGGTCCCTGGCTGCTAGCCCACCCCATGCTTTCCTTTTCCTGATGAAACTCAGGCCCACACAATTCTCTTCAACTTCTGAGCACTTAACCAAGCAATTCTTGTGTTACTCCTCACTTCATGGTGCACACCTTATTTTCCCAGTTAGGATGTAAGGCCTTGCAAAACAAAGACCTTTGAATTAAGCTTCTTTTCTACATCTCATAACCCCTCATACAATGCTGGGCTAATAATGTAACTAAACAAAGGCTTTGAGAAACACATTGACTTTCTATAAAAACGTCACCCATTGGACACAAGCCTGGGTAGGATAGTAATTAAGGACAAATTCTAGAGTCCAGTAATCCAAGTTCCAATCCAGGTATTTAAGTATTTGTCCACCTCTCACTAGCTCTATAACCTTGGACCATTCATTTAACATACCTAAGTGTGCTTCCTCAATGGGCAAAATGAAGGTAGTAAAAGTACTTACCATATAAATATATACATATATATGTATATACTTATATACATATATATGTATATATATTATTTATTACATGCCAGGCAATGGAGGTACAATTCAGATCAAAATAAAGTTTCTTATTTGTTAACAAATGGAGACAGACAATAAATATTCAACCAACAAATACTATAATTCCAGATAATGGTAAGTGGTACAAAGAAAATATACTGGGGCATTGAGAGAGCATGATGGGTAGGTGGGATAACCTTAGATAAAATCCTATATAATAAAAGCCTAATATGCTAAGTGTCTGGTCATCTGTTCAACCAATCAAAGCATAATATGCTAATGATATGCTAAGGCCACTCAACAGCTCGCTATGACGTGCACTGACCACCAGGGGGCAGACGCTCCAACCGATAGGTTAGCTTGCTGCTGGGGTCCAGTCGATCAGGACTGAGCGACATGAGCCCGACACGCTCTGGAGCCCTCCCGCAGTCCCTCCCCAGCTGGCCAACCTCCCATGTCCCTCCCCAGCCCCTATAATGCACCGGTGGGGTCCCTCGACCTGACCTGTGCCCTCTCACAATCCAGGACCCCTTGGGGGATGTTGGAGAGCCGGTTTCAGCCTGATCCCTCAGGCCAGGCCAAGGGACCCCACTGATGCACGAATTCATGCACTGGGCCTCTAGTTGCAAATAAAAGCCTCATTGAGGAGGTTAAACTTAATCTCCTAAACTACAGAGGGATTCTTGTGAAGATAAAATGAAATAAATGCATTTAAATTTCTGAAAAGTGAGTATAAATATTGTAAATATTCTATAGTTACTGTTGCTATTACAGGGAATCCCCACTAGAGGGCACGACCATTCATTGAGTACTTGCTGTGTGCCTGGCACAGGGCTCATTGTTTTACATGTAATTTTCATTTAGCCTCTCCACAGATACAACTTGAAGCACAGGTATTATTGGCTCCATTTTCCATTTTCCAGAGAAATTGGCCCTGCAGTCACACAGCTGATAAGTGGCAGAGCCAAGCAGGTCTGTGCGACATCAAACCTGTGCTTTTTCAGTTAAACCACACTGCCTCTTTCTTCATACCACTGACTTTCCTCAAAGACAAAGAAAAGAGCGCAGCAGTTGAAGATCAATAGGTAGGAGGGGGAAGGAGAAAGATCTATAGGAAGTTCATGGTTCACAATCTGGGGTCAAAAGCACAGGCAAGCCACAGAATGTGCATGCCACTTACATCAAGGGGAAATTCTTCAAAACTGCTTTCAGAGATAGTCCAGCGTCCCACCCCATCCTGGGGCTTCAGAACTCCGAAAGGCCCATGAAATCAAAGCTCAAAGTGACACTTCACAGCCGTGAAACAAGAACAGAGACCCTTCCCCAAGGCCCCCTCAGGGCAGAGGAGGTGGGCAATTTCACTCCGTGAACCCAAAAGAATGTTGTAAACAACGTTCTGGGTTTCCCCCCTGACATACAAAGACTCCGCTCAGAGAAGCAGATAAAGGGTCCCACATGCTCTATTTCAGAAATTTGGAATGTAGGGAAGCACCTAGAATTCAATCAATGTCAGATTTTACAGAGCCAGCCGGATAGAGAGCCTTGGGCAAGAAATGGCAGGAGAGCTCTGCTTTGAGGATAAATTAAAACCTGTGTAATGAACACAACCAGTCCACACTAACTTTGGAGACAAGACACTCAAAAATGGTTCATTCAATCTGCCAAACATTAACCACTAACATTGTGTCGGGCTAAGAAGGACAGTATTATTCACACTGTTAATTTATTTGCCTTTTGGCTAAAAATAAACCCAATTGTACAATATTTGTTGTAAAAATACATTCTGCACTTTTCAAATTAAAATCAACACTGGTGTGCTGGTAAAGGTTTACCAGCTGTCCCTGTAGGAGTGGGTGGTAGGAGGCCTGATTGTTAAGATTCACCCATTCCCCTGGTGTAAATATTTCCTCCAAGGCCAGTTTTAAGCTATCACTGGGAAACCACTGAAATGAGGAATTTGATCCCTATGTCAGAGCCAGTGTGAGCCAGTGTGAGCCAGTGCCAGCACACCAGGGGCTAAGAGACATTCAATAGAACAGGATTGAGGCAGCCAACCTCCCTTGACTAGTAGCAGCAAAGACACTCAGACAGTAGAAATAGCTCTCAAGCCTCAGAAGGAAGTTAGTAAGATTATGTGGCTTCTGTGTTGCTTTTCTTTACCCCCAAGTTCGATACCAGCCACCAGGAGGTCAGGAACCCAGTCTAAAGCCCAATCAGCAACCTTGTTTTAAAAATACTTTGGCCCTGACCAGATTGGCTCAGTGGATAGAGCGTCCGCCTAGGGACTAAAGGGTCCCAGGTTCGATTCCGGTCAAGGGTATGTACCTTGGTTGCGGGCATATCCCCAGTGGGGGGTGTGCAGGAGGCAGCTGATTGATGTTTCTCTCTCATCGATGTTTCTAACTCTCTACCCCTCTCCCTTCCTCTCTGTAGAAAATCAATAAAATATATTTTTAAAAAATACTTTGGAAAAAAATATAAATTAGAATTTATTCCCAAAGGAAAAGATTATCACTTTTAAAGTAACTGCATGTTTAGCCAATTCTTTCTAAGGAAACTGCATCCTGACTCTTAGAAGTGAGATGTAGTCAGAGGACAAGACACAGCTCGAAGACTTGGTGCTAACTGTTGACTCGGCCTCAGAGAAAGAGAAGCTTCCAGCAAAGTAAATGAAGGTGAAGACATGTGCAAAATAAAATTAGCAAGGTGAGATGAAAACAAGTTAGGGAAGTGAGTTTAGAGTTTGTTTTTTATATACGTACCACACTTACGTTTAATCATTTTAGTTATTAATTAATCATTATTAATGGTTTCCACCTCCCATGGTCCTAAACAAGATCCAGGTGCCTCCCTTTGTCTTGCCATAATATTTAGCGATAGGGAAAGGAAAGCCATTCCTCACATGGGTAAAACTAGGAATTCACCTAGTTCTTTCTAATATTTATTCCCACTTAATAAGGATTGAGAGGTATTTGCATGAGTATCTCAGCTAACCTACAATAGATTGGTATTCTTCCAAATATATGCTTTCTTATAAAACGTCTAAAAAACAGGAATGAAGGGAAGGGTCCCTTCCCTCAGGAAAAAAGAAAAGAAAAGATTAAATAACACATCACGGAGAAACAAGTCACCAAGGAAAACAATGTGCCTTTGTTTCTACATTAAGCACAAGATCCTTACCTCTGAGTCCATTTCCTGCTCAGACCTACTGAAGCACGCTGTCTTGGATGGAAGTTCTTTCCATTGAAATCAAGATCAAGAAACAAATGGCTCTGAGATATGTACAGTATAAAACTTACAGGTTCTTCCGCCACAAAGGCCAATGTTGGGGGCAGGTCCTGGGCTGGCGGTCCCTTCCTGTGTGGGTATCTCCACGTTGTTATTGGATTCAGGCTGCTTTCTTTACTGCTTCCATTTGAAGCAGCGTCCTGTTAGCATCCGCCATGGTCAGAAGGGAGCATTCTGGCCCTCCCATTCATCACACCAACAAGCCACAAGGGGCACAGATCATTAAAGGAATTACAGAGTGGTGTTAAGTGAGCTGATTATGGAGGCAACCTGTGTGGGTTTGAATCGTACTAGCAGCTGTGGGATTTCAGGAAACTAACTTAACCACTCTGGTCCTCAGTTTTCCTATCTAAAAGTTTGGAGAACAGTAATACTCATCTTAATATTCATCTTATGATTAATAAATGGCTCCATTTATTCAAAACACTTGGACCAGTCTTTGCACTATGTAAGCATTTCTGATCACAATTCTTTCTTTTTCTACTGCAGGAAACAAACTAAATGCTTGTTGATTGGCCCATTGACAAGATAGGGGACCGAGTAAATTATTAAATTAAAGAACTAAGGTCCCCATGATCTTACGTACATGCCCTGTCTCACGTCTGTGCTCCGCCCTAGCTGAGCCTCCTTCAATTTCTTAAACTCTCCATGTTCTCCTTATGTTTGACCTTGCACCTGATGTGCTTCTGCGTGGAAGGCTGACACCCACCTCCCCCAACATGGTTCACCTCACTGCCTCCAAGAAGCCTTCCTTGACCCCTGCACTAGTTCCATTAAGGATGCCTCCTTATGAAATGGGAGTGTTCCTTAAAGTGACATGGTTCCAGCTAGAATCACACTTTCTGTCTGACTGACACGGAGTTGAGGATTTGTAACACTCATCAGTATACTACAATGTCCCACTTGGCTACTATAATGTTCAATTTATTTGATTTCTTAACTGATTTCATACTTACTAGAAATTTCACATTATGGTCACACTGTTTTTATTAATAATCTCCCTATAATACCAGGACAGATAGGGGGAAATAGATTTTTGCCAGAGACTGGTTTTTTTTATTGCAAAATACAGATTTTAATGGTAACTTATAACCTCTCTCTCTCTCTCTCTCTCTCTCTCTCTTTCACACACACACACACACACACACACACACACACACACACATACATGCTCTCCTGTAAAACTAAAGCCATCTTATTTTGATATATAAATATATCACATAATTTGTATCTTTAATCAACACATTTAATTTGGCTAATGCACAGGGTGACTTGGTGTCTGTGCTAATACCAGTGTCTGAGTGCTAATGGCTGGGGAAGGCTAAACCCCCTGAGAACAGACTTGGAGTAACTATGAGCACTTGCCTCTTGGCTTTCCTAGAACTGTTTGGTTTCACCTCCATATAACCTTGACATTTATAAACCAAACCTAAAGACTTGACAAATAGGGACCCGACTTAAACACAAAGCAGAATGCCAAAAATCCCACATATATTCCCCCAAGAGCATAAAAGGCAAACCTGAATGAAACCATCTTCATTTAATACCTTGTACTTTATCCTCATCAAGTAAAGATGATGCAAGAATCAAATAGTCTACTATTAAAAGGAGTTCTTGGTGGGTAAAAGAATGAGGAGTACTTGATTACCCATAAAACTATTCGAGGACTTCTGTCCTTGAAGGAATGATAAATGTCACACAATTACCAAGTGTTCCAAGGAACATCATCCAGCACAATTCTGGATGAATGTAGAATTCTATTTTCTAATAAGTTGAGAATAAACAAATTATTGAATATAATATACCCCCCACCCACCTCTGAGTTTCACATTATGGATCTCTATCTTAAAGGCTCAAAAAACTCTCACGGCAGAGAAACCTAGTGATATTTGGTTAATCAATTGTTGTCTACATTGATTTGCTCACAGTATCGTTTTTGAGCAACAAAATTTTGGGATGTTAGTTAAATGAAAAAATAACTGGGGGGGGGGCGTTGAGGGGATCAGGACACTTAAAGGCTAAGCGTAGCTCTCCTTTAGTTAACTATACAACCTAGAACAAGTATTTCCGTTCAGTTCATGCTTTGAGAAAATGAAAGGGTTGGACTAGATGAGCTCTGAGGTCTCTTCCAGCTCATAAATTAAACGATCCAGAGACACTCTAATGAAAATGAAGTTTAGAGGCTGAAAAAATATTAGACATCACTTCAAGGACTGGGAAAAATGAGGTGAGAATAACAACCAGGTGGGTCAAAGGTATGAACTTGGGCAAAGTCATTTCCAAAGACTTCAGCAAGCAACTTGGGGGAAGGTCCAGATTCTCGTCAAAACAAGCCCAAGTCAGACACAGGAAGATAAGACCTTGCAACAGCAAGTAAATGAGAAAAAGATAGAAACCAAAACTCAGCCAGAAGCATGGATGGGGTATCCGTTGTATATGGGATGAAAGGAGGTTCATGGAGTAGTTCAAGGTGAGTGGTTCAAAAATGAGACCAAGATGCCATCTTTTTTATAGATGTACGATATTCTGGGACTAGCCTGGACAAAAGCATCCACAATAGACTGGACAAAAATTCAAATATAGGTCACCTTTTCTGCAATAGTAAGTTGGTTCTTTAGAGCTTTTAATACATTTTGAATGAAATTTACAATTTAGTAAACAAACAAACAAAAATACTGTGGTTAAATAAGACCAAAGTTTTCCAGCCTGGAGTCCCTGGGCTGCTATAGTTTGCAAGAGTCATAAGGGGGGTCCAAGTCACCCCTTTGTAAAGAGAAGTGGGATGAGCCCTAGCCAGTTTGGCTTAGTAGATGGAGCATCAACCTACAGACCAAAGGGCCCCTGGTTTGATTCCCTGTCAGGGCACACGCCCAGTTGCAGGCTCAATCCCCAGTAGCGGGTGCGCAGGAGGCAGCCGATCAATGATTCTCTCTCATCATTGATGTTTCTCTCTCTCTCACCCTCTCCATTCCTCTCTGAAGTCAATAAAAACATATTTTTAAAGCCGCTTTCTCAGGATGCTGGTCCAGAGGCCATTGCCTGGGGTTGGAGTCCAAGAGGATGCAGGTAGGGCAAGAGGTTAACATTGGTTAGGGAAAGGCAAAAATACAAATACTAAGACCAGAAGAACAAGGCAGAACAGAAGCTCGGGTTGCATGGCCAAGACAAAGCAACAAGCAGCATGCCTCTAATTCACATTCCATAATTTTTAAAAATTGAGTATAACACATACCTGCACTGTTTGCAAATTTTATATGTATAAAGCTGTACTAAGTCATATGCATTACAAAGTAAAGGGTGTCCCAAAATTCACGCAAGAAGTAATTTTGATAGAAAACAAAGGTTTATAATTAAAAATTGTAAAGTTTTTATTGATTGATAAAGTATACAGTATAGGGTTATGTATGGAATAGTAAACTGGATTATTATGTCGTGATAGCGAGCACCATTAACTGTTATTTCCTGAGCAGCCGCATCGAAGCAGTTCGTGAGAGTGTTGCTGAGAGTCCAGGGACATCAATTTGGCACCGTGGTCAAGAATTGGACATTTCAAGAAGCTCTCTACAGCGCATTCTCACGAAAGATTTGCATCTTCATGCTTACAAAGTTCAATTTACTCAAGAACTGAAGCCTACTGACCATGCACAGTGAATAGAGTTCGTTGAATGGATTATGGAACAACAAGTGAAAAAATAAAAGCCTAATTTTACTTGGTTTATTGAATCAGATTCTAATATCTGTTGCCCTTTGATTTCAATCCCTTCAACTTGATAAGCATTACCAAGTACCAATTATGGCCCAGGAGTAGGGACAATGACGACCAATGAAGACCACGGCTTTGCGTATGTGCCAGCAAAGCCGTGGAGGCCATTTACCCAGTTTTCTATTCCATACAAAACCCTATACTGTATACTTTATGAATCAATAAAAAATTTACAATTTTTAATTATAAACTTGTGTTTTCTATCAAAATTACTTCTTGCGTGAATTTTGGGACACCCTTTACATACAGAAAAGTTTAACCGGTGAAAGAACAATAAAGCTCTAACACTACATCGTTCCTGGAGTGGAAGCCCCCACTTTGGAGAGCCTGATAGGCAGATGAGAACAAGAGGAGAAAGATGCAGCGAGAAGGGGACCCGCCAAAGTGATGGCTGCAGACAACAGTGGGGGGCTCACTCTGGGGGAGTTTGCAGGCTGGTTTAAAGAATTAGAAGAAGGAATGGCAATCAGACCTGAAAATCCTACTCAGAAATTGAAGACTTAAAATGTAAAATATACCCTTACCTGTGATAAGGTTACCAAAACTAAAAATAAATCATAATAATTAATTTTTTTCCTTCAATCAGCTTTATCGAGCTAAATTACATTTTAAAAATTAGCAATTTTATGGTATACATTTCCCTGAGTTTGACAAACGTATATGCTACAGCACATTTCCACTACCCCTAAAAGTGTCCTTGTTCCCTAGGTGGTCATTGCGGACCCCAGATCCTGGCCCCTGGTGACAACTGAACTTTCTATGGCTACACATTTGCCTTTTCTAGCTTTCACATAAAAATTAAGAATAATATTTTAAATTTTGTCTAGGATTGTATCAACTCAATGCAGTCCTATTTTACCTCCTAACAGATGACATCACATTTGTTTATGCCTTAAATTAGCAAGTGAGGGAAGATAGTGTCTATTATTTAATAAAAACCCTGTAAAACAGGACTTTTTTAAATCAAAAAAATATACATAGGTTCTTACAAGTAAAAATGTTGGGATTACTGGGCTAGAGTGTCTCTGATCTATGATTTGAGGTCACCAATGTGACCACTTTCCTTTACCAAAACTACTCTTCAAACTGGAGAACCATCTAGATCAGCGCTGTCCGACAGAACTTCCTACAGTGATGAAAATGTGGCAGCCCCTGGCCACATGTGACCAGTGAGCACTTGAGGTGTGGCTAGTGGGATAGACAAACCAAATTTTTCATTTTATTTCATCTTAATTTAATTTAAATAGTCATGTGTGGCTAGTAGCTACTGTACCAGATAGTATAATTCCAAAATAAAGTACCAAACAAATATAAAACAGTTACCAGTAGCAACCAACATCATTTATGAATATTTGGGCAGACTTGCTAAAAGTCCACCATATAGCCCTAGCTGGTTTGGTTCAGTGGCTAGCATCGACCTGCGGACTGAAGGGTCCCAGGATCGATTCTGGATCAAGGGCACATAGCCAGGTTGCAGGCTCGATGCCTAGTAGGGGGCATGCAGGAGGCAGCAGATCAGTGATTCTCTCTCATCATTGATGTTTCTATCTCTCTCTCCTTCTCCCTTCCTCTCTGAAACCAATAAAAATATTTTTTTAAAAAGAAAGAAAAGGGGAAGTTCAATAATTCTAAATTCATTTTCTTAAATCCACTATATAATTTGTCAAGTTGAGTCAACAAACCACAAAATCAAGGAAGCATGTTTAATAGGAATTAAATATAAGATATTAGACTGTAAACCAAACCAAAGGAAACCTACAGGTACAAGAAGGTCGAGGACCTACAAAGACACAGAAAGGGAATAAAGCCCACAGAACCACAATGGACACAAATGGAATGAGTCAGAGTGTGTCTGTGAAGATCAGAGGGGCCGAGCTGAGCGATAAGGATATGACAGGGCCCGTGAGGAGTCCTTCCTTGGGACTTGGCTCACAGTTTTTGGCCTCCTGCACGTATAGAAGGATGAGAGAGAAAAAATGGAAAAGATCCAAGGAAGAACAAAATGATTCAATTGTTGGATCACAGAAGCACAATGGGGCAATATTGGATGTATTGTGGCTTTTTAATCCAGAGAAATCGAATTTCAGGGTAACGATATCTGCCTTCAGGTACCAGAAGAGACACAATAAGTGGCATTTGCCAGATGGTCCCCACACACATGGAGGGGAAAATGACACTTAATACACAGTCAGGAAGATATTTCATTTAGCCAGAGGTGGGGCGTCTATTGAGAGGTAATGGTTTAACAAGAAAGGAGTTTCACTTGATCAGGGATATGGAGCAGCGGGGTCTGCTAGCACAGAGCCTAAAATATAAACAAGACACGCGCCCAGAGCGCCAGGAGCTCCACCCGGGAAGATGGGGAAAGGATCCGCTGCCTTCGCGCAACCACCAAACACTGGGATATGCTCCCGAGGAAGTGGGCTGTTGAATCTACACTCAGGCCTCCCTCCCCTCTCCACAGAGGGAGCTATACGCTCAAGCCATGAGGAGAAAACAAAGCACGCCGTTATTCATAGCAGGGAAAGCAGCTGGAATCACCTACCACCTCATGCTCAGGTAAATGCTGCGTTGGAAAAGTTGATTCCGTGCCCTGAATCTTGGATGGCAGGGTCTGTGGGACAGAGCATCCCCAACTTATCCTCTCAGGTGCCAGGGCCCAGGCAGGACCAAAAGATGTGGCAAGCCCTGTGCAGGTAAGTTTGCCACCTAGAAAAGAATGCACAAAGAGCGTGGTACCCTCAAGGGGTCTTGCTGCTAGTGAGTCCTGATGGGGGTGACCACGTGGTGGCTAAGGGGGTGACCATGTGGTAATTAATCAGGGCTGTCCCGGGAAAACTGGACATAGGGTCACCCTCCCCTTTAGGCACTGTACTCTCACTTTGCCCAATCAAGGCTGAAACTCTACCCAATCAGAACAGCCTCTCTCTTGGGGAGAATGAGTGAAGGCTCCTGCTAACCTATTGCAATTATATCACAGATACAATCAAGCACTAATAAGAAATCAGAAAAGGGAATGACATAAAAGGCAATTGCATATTATGCAACATTAATTTGAAAGTCTGTGATATTAATAAAGTCCAACTTACACACAAAATTTGAAATTATGCAATTTTCACTGTTGTTTAATTCATCAAGAATTGTTTGTTTTCAGTGCTATTATGCCAATGAATTGTAGGCAGTGTTTACACCATTACCACTTGAGCTGGTAAACAGAAATACCTGCCATCAGAAGTAGTTTTGTCAGATTTGTGAGAAAATGAATCTTTAATTATGTTTGTTTTGAATTATGTAAATTCTTTTTAAAAATCTATCCCTCATAAAAAATGTCACCTCTGTGTATGAGAGCAGCAGAAAGACAATTCAGGAAGAGATAAAAATGATTTGCAAGTGCACAGAGGCAAGAAAGAATTAAAGGAAGGGAGGGTGAGAGGGAAGGAAAGCAGCAAGCAAGGAAGAGGGCTTGGAATATTCCAGAAACAAAACCGTGAGAAGTGGGGGAGGGAAAAATGAACCTGGAAAAGATTAGTTGTGAGCCTCTGATTCCCAAAAGCCAGTCTTCATTCCAGTATCAGCCATGATGGAGTTTTCATAGATCCACAGTGAAATGAGGAAAACATGGATTTTTCTATAAAGCTAAATACATAACGTATTTATTCAGCTTTTCAAATTATCCTTTATTATGTCCTCCTTAATTTGTTGGCATTAAAATACCCTATCTGTTATGAATGATGACAATGGAAAGTAACAATAACAAGTAGGGTGGTTGTTTTTTAATGTCCTTATTTAAAAAATAAAATTTGACAAGCCTGTATAAACCCACGGTTTATTTTTCAGAAATATTACTGTTTCATAAAATGCAAGAGACCAGGAACCACAGCCCCATGGTAACAAGTTTAGGTAATTTAACACAGTAGCAGATTAAGCACATTGAAAATAATTCTAGATGTTGATTTTTATATATTTTAAATGTACTAGTATATCAATAATTTTTAAAACCTACTAGAAGAATAAAAATTACATGCTTGTATTCCAAAGAACTAGAGAAAAAAGTGTAACAAAAACATTATAAATTCAACAAAGGGAAGAAAGAAAAAATAAACTAAGAGAGTATAAAATAAGATAGTAATAAGCCCAAATATATCATAAATCACAACAAATAAACTTGGGTTATATTCATCACACAGAAACTCCCAGATTGGTCATGAAAATCAAACCAAACTGAACAAACAATAAAACCTATCTGTATGCTTTTTATAAGAATCACATTAAAATAACACCTTGGAAGTTTAAGAATAAGGTGTTGGAGAAAGATAAATCAGGCAAATGCTAGGTACTATTCCTCAATCTGTCCTCCTCAAAAGAAAACAGCATCACAATGTTAATTTCAGGTATAATAAAATTCAATGGGGTGGAACATTAAGGGAGACACAAAAATTTTTATGTTGATAAAAATTAAAACCCACCAAATATCTAACAACATAATGTGTACTTAACAACATAATTTCAAAATATATAAAGTAAAATTGTTAGAAAAACAAGCAGAAACTGACTAATCCATAGAAGCACTAGGATGGATTAATCAAATCACAACAGAAAATAAACATTTTTAAACACTTATGAAACATTTAAATATAAAGGCGACATACAAAATCTCAGTAAGTTTTAAAACAATTCAATGGCAATATATATTTACATCAAAAGATAACCAGCAGCATCCAACCCCAAAGTAACTATTTGGAAATTTTAAAGAGCTCTTTTCAACAACTTCTGAGTAAAGGCAGATATCAAAACAGAAATTATAGCCGAAACCGGTTTGGCTCAGTGGATAGAGCGTCGGCCTACGTACTAAAAGGTCCCAGGTTCGATTCCGGTCAAGGGCATGTACCTGGGTTGCGGGCACATCCCCAGTAGGAGATGTGCAGGAGGCAGCTGATCGATGTTTCTAACTCTCTATCTCTCTCCCTTCTTCTCTGTAAAAAATCAATAAAATATATTTTTTTAAAAAAACAGAAATTATAGATAATTTCAAAAGTAACACCAGTGACAACACTATACAACAAAATCACTGAGCTGTCCCTTCCATGGTGCTCAGAGGTCTTTGATGTGTGTATTGGGGTAAATTATCTAAGTATTCAATTCAAGAAATTAAATATGAAAAGTCAACATGGAGAAAGGGGAAGAAGGGATAAAAAGGGAGAGGCAGGCAAAAGTAGGTTTACAGTTGTGAGTACACAACACATTTATTCTTGTGTTATTATTTATTTATTATTGTATTATTTTCCATAGGAACAACTAACTGTAAATCTACTTTTGTCCCACCCTGTGTATAAAATATACATCAATGGAATATAAAATAAATTGTAAATGAAAATTAATTTTAAACAGTTGATCAATACAATGAAAACTGGTCTTTGGAATAGAGAAATTACGAAAATAAAATAAAAATAAAAACAGGACATTTTAATCCTTCCTCGTCCCAGTTTCCTTGTCTGTAAAATAGGGACACCAAAACCTACTCTCAAGTGACATAATCAATAGGAAAAGCTGTGGTTGGCTCTTAATCACACACACACACACACACACACACATTCACACACTGGGGTTGAAGAAGCCGTCAATGCTTTCGTAAGAGAATTTAGACTCATGTGGAGAAAGTCTTTCAATATCAATCCTTTCTGTCCTTTGTTAGCATTTGGACTTCTAGGAGGAGAGACAGCAGTTAGAGCACAATCATGAGAAATCCAAATGGCCTTATAGATTCAAGCTTTTAATAAAAGCGATATTTTCATAGCTTTTTAGAAAAGTGGCCTAGATTGTCTTTCTGAAATCAATATGCTGCATTCACAGAGACACTTTAGGAAAAGAGAAGTGGCTTTTCTAGGATCGATAGTAAGTGACTTGATTCGTACCCAGGCAATGAACTCACCAGGTGATCTCCTGGGAGCTGGGAGAAGTCATCCCAAAACCCACGCTTGCCGGGTCTTGCTCATCCCTGGAGGCCCGGCTTCCTTGCCACTTTTAATGGGATCAGGTGGAAAAGTTTCCAACACTTTTTAACTCTGTGCTCTGGAGCAAGTTGCTCAACCTCTTTAAGCCTACATTTCCTAATTTGTAAAATGGATATAATAAAATGTCAGAAAACATAGGTTGTGGTTTGGATTTTTTTTCGTGTGTCTTAGGTCAGGTTTCCCATCTGAGACTCTAAGACAAAGACTGTGGGCAGGAAGTTTTTAGAGAGTGTTACCCAAAGCAACGCCTGTGGGGTAGTGAGGGATGCAGAATTGATTGGCTGG
>NW_005370024.1:340897-360089 GCF_000412655.1 Myotis brandtii | reverse complement strand
GATGAAATCACAACAGAGCCCTCAGCTGATCCCACAGGAGGTCTGGAGCTGGGATAGCCCCTCCCAGTTGTCTGGAATTGAGACAAAGGATTGGTCCCTTGTTACCCTTCATCTGCTAATCACTGGATGCAGGAGGGAGAATAACACTACATAAGATGGGGTTCTTTAGCCGAGGACCATTCCTATGGACCAGCAGCTGTCAACGCTGGCCAACAGCTGGAGGAATGAGTGCCCATTCCCACAGGGGTTCTGAGTGGCACAAGGCAACACCCACTACCACATATGAGAGAAGTTAGCCCACTAGATTGCAAACACCACAAAAGTAACCACCTTCTCTGCTGTTTGCTGCATCTTCCTAATGTCTAGAATAGTTCCCATCATATAGTTTGTGCTCAATAAATGTTGGTGGAGTGCAGAGAAGATCCATGATGAGTGTTAGCTACTATTATGATAAATAAGCCTTCCCTGATTCTTAATAGAAGGTCTCCTGTACCCTCTCCATTTTGGTCCTGTTGTGCCCATTCCCTTACTTTATCCTACCTTGCTACCCCACCTAATTTTTTATTTAATCATTTATATCCCACACCATTCTGCAAAAGATCAGCCCTTAATTTTATCATCTCAGGTATTATCTGTCGCTCTTCAGCTGAAAGAGAGAAGGCGTAAGACTCTTAAGTGAACTATGGGTGGAAAGAAACCAGATTTCTAACCCATCTCTTCAGGGAGGAGGGGAGATAACACCTGTGTCTGTGTAAGGGGCCTTGGGGATGAAAACTTTGGCCAAGAGTGGAAGTGGATCCCTTCCCTTGCCCCTCACAAACTCCTAAGAGGTGAAGTCCCCGTTGTACCTCTGGGGCACCTGAAACAATCCTCCCAATACTCAGCACTCTTCGAGGTGCCCCTCTGTAGTGAGGTCTCCCACTAGACTATAAGTGAGTGGAACCTGGGACCATCCGATGCCGCATCTGGGGCCCAGACCAAGCCAGTACACACACATATGTGCATACGAACTACATTCAACAGGCGTCCTTTCTGTTTGGCCTGGTCAGTCCTGAATGCTCAGTATCCATTCCATAGCAGTTGTCAAGAATTTTGGAAATCACCCTTTCTTTTGCTTGCAGGACTTAGCACGAATCCTGACACACAGTGGGTGCTTGTTATACGCTGAATTGTATGTTCCCCCTAAAATCCGTATGTTAAAGTCCTAACTCCCAGGACCTCCGAATGTGACTGTATTTTGAGATAGGGCCTTTAAAGAGATGATTACGTTAAAACTAGGTCGCTGGGACTCAGAGCGAGAAGGAGATGCCAGGCAAGGACAGGATGGTCATGTAAAGAATCCCATGTTTCAGGGCTGCCCCACTGGGCTTAATGCTTGATACAGATGGCCCATTATCCCTAAGGCCAGGTGCACGGGCCCCAGGCCATAAGGGACAAATAAAACTTGGCCTTGCTCAGATCTGTCTTTTCCGACCCCTCTGTCCCTGGGCTCCCATTATCTGGGGACAATGAGAAGATTTGTAGTGTTCTTGGTCATTTAAAGCCTTAAAAAGGTCATGCAGCACAGGAACAGCCCTCCGCAAATGATCAAGCAAATTGAACAGAGCATCCAGTTGACACTGAAAAAGCACAGGCAACAAATCCGGTTGTCTTGGTAACAAGGCCAATGAAGGAAACTGGACATAAAGGCAGCATTTGGCAATTAGCTTAGGAAAGGGGCTGGAAGAAGTCTGGGAGTGGGTGTGTGGAGGCAAAGCATGGGATGGGGTGGAAACAAACTTGCTTGTCAATATCAGCACTGTATCTAAGTCCATGAGTTTGAGAACTTCTTAGGTTCCACAATGCCTCTTCCATTGACAAGGTTGCAGTGAGTGTAAGTAATTTAAATGCCTGCGAGCCCAGAGCTCCTCAGGGCTTTCCTCTACCACCACCACAGCAAGCAAGAAAACTGCAGCCTGAGCCAGGGGAAATCCCTGTCCCCAGGGGGTATTTGCAGATAGGCTTGAGTTACTCCCTTGCTGCGTTGATTAAACTCCCATCCCCTGCACCCATTCCAGAATGCCGAACCCACCGAAGGAATTTAGGGTGCATGTAAGGAGAACCTAAAAGTTCTCTCAGCTTAGAAAACACATCCCCCAGTTTCCCCTAAAACCAAGAGACCCTCGCCAGCTGTTTTCGTTTCAATTTAAAATAATTCTCTCTCATGTCTGCCCTGACCGGTTTGGCTCAGTGGATAGAGCGTCAGCCTGTAGACTGAAGGGTCCCAGGTTCGATTCTGGTCAAGGGCATGTACCTTGGTTGCGGGCACATCCCCAGTGGGGAGTGTGCAGGAGGCAGCTGAATAAATGTTTCTCTCTCATCGATGTTTCTAACTCTCTATCCCTCTCCCTTCCTCTCTGTAAAAAATCAATAAAATATATTTAAAAATAAATTAAAATATAAGTAAATAAATAATTCTCTTTTTTCTTATAAAATGATTCTTATATTTAAGACCCAACCCCTGTAATCTTTTAAAGATAAAAGCTAAAGCTAGAGCAAATGACAGTTTATATGCTTCACCTAAACATTTTTCTGATCAAAGCTTCCCTTCTCTTTCCGGCCTATCCCCAGAATGACTTTTCCTTATACCTTAATCCAGTGTTTCTGTTATAAAGTAAATAAGTGGACACAGGCCAAGCTCCTGAGCATGTCAAGAACCAATGATAGAGTTCAGCAGAAAATAGCTCACAGGTAAAATATATGAGCCACACATGTTAGGAAGGACTTTGAGCTAAAAATCTGCCCAACCCCTTCCTTCTCTGAAGGCAAGAAAATGAATAGAACAGCCATGCACGAGAATGTTCTACTAGGAAGAAGGAAAACTTAGGGCAAACAAGCTTTCCAAGTCGACCTGGTGAGTTACCAGCCACAGGGAGGACTGAAGGTTTTCGAAAAGTCAAAGCAACACAAAACCAAACAGTCAAGTTCTAAGACATTTGTATTCCACTGGCTGCAGTGAAGCGAGTGCACCCTAATTAATTAAGTCACTAAAGCGCATGGTTCCCTCTCAGCATGCAACCTTAAGAAAGTTTTCTGTTTAATCTGGCTTCCCCAATCCCACTGATTGGGGTCATGACCAAACCAATAGAGAGGTTTAGGAAACTGGTTAGCTAGATCTCTAAGAGAGGCAACGTGGTATGATTTTGAGGATGTAGGCTTTGAAGTCAAACAGATCGATGTTCAAGTCTCCCGGCCTGTCAGTCACTTTGTGACTTAGTATAAGATGCTGAACCACTCTGAGATGCAGGTGCCTCGCTGCTAAGTGGAAATGAGAATGTCTGGTTTGCAGTGTTGTTGTAAGAGTTAAATAAGATTATACTTCTAAAGTACCTGACATAGCATTGGACAGAGATGACTCCTGGTGAGTGTTAGGAAGGATGATCCTAACGATGGTGATAACAACCACCATGATGATGATGGTGATGGTGATGGTGAGGTTGAGGATGAGGATGGTGATGCTGAGAGAAGAAGACCAAGACCAGCTCTTGTTCATCTGCACACTCCCTCTGAACTGGCTCCTCAACTCATAGAGTTAAAAAAAAGAGTCAGCATGTGCCAAACAGTCACCGATCCTGAGCCAGAGTCAGGACGGGAGGGAGATCAGAGGGGGACTCATCGTGCACATACATGGCGATTAGAACTTCACCTCCAGTAAGTCCAGCTTCTCAGGGCAATGCCCCCAGCACGATGCATTGATGGATCAGAGCTTCTAACCATGGGCTCACTCCATGGACCTGTCTACACCACAAGGCAGGCATCATGTGCCTGAGCTCCCATCTCGTTTCAGCCCAGATGCTTACGGGGATCGGAAACTGTCGATGATTTCCCAGCCTCCTGAGACATGGAAATCTGCCTCAATAATTGTAAAAATGAATCTTTGTCACCTGATTCTTACTTTTTAGTGTTAACAAATGAAAACAGGACTGGGGCTCTTATTAAATACAAGACTCCATGGAGGATAAGGTTGGAAGATGAAGGGCGAGCTTCGCTATGAGGGGGTGGGGGTAAATAAACATCAACAAGTGGGAAATATTCTAGCCCTGTTCCCAGATACAGGGAGGCAGTAGCTCAAGGCAGAAAATGACAATAACTCCTTCGCTCAGAACTGGCAGCATGCATACATTGGAGCATCAAGCCCTGCCCGTGGATTCGCTTTCAAATCTCATTTCAGCAGCCTCCTTCTGGGAGCTGGGATCCCCTCCTTATGCCTAGAGGCGTAAATTCTGCCTCTGCAAAAGGTAATCATTTTCAGACTTTCCCTCAAGTTGCCTGTTTTTGTTTAGGCAACAAAGTCCCACAAGTTTTTCAAATCAACCTGGTGAGTTACCAGCCACAGGGAGGACTGAAGGGCAGACAGTGTCTGGCTCAGAGCCTCTCTGCTTCGAGTGGTTATTGTGTGTGTGATGTCTCCCCACTCCCCACCCCCAGACCAGTCACACACCAACCTGGGCTTAAATCATAAACCTGTGCAAACCACTGCTCAAGCTATTCCAAGCCACCAAGCTGGCCTCCTCCGTCATGTTGGCTTTAGGACTTCATTGGCAGAGCGTGCTGGTGTATATGCGTATCTAGGAAAATGCATTCCAACTCTGTCGTACTGAAGGAGGGGACTGGGCTGTGCCCAGGAAAGCTCAGTCTCATTGTGCAAACACTAAAGAGACAGAAGGGCATTTTAAAGTGTCATACTTTTGAAAGACAAACTATAAACATTCTTTTAGTAGCGAAATTTACACTGTGGAGTGAATTTTAAACTTTTGGATTTGGTAGCAATCAAAGCATTAGAATATAGGATTCTGTATTTGAAGGATCTCAGTGTTCCTAAGTTTTAAGTCTTAGCAATAGAAAGAAAAAAAGTATTCAGGGAGAACTTCTCCGCTCAGAGGACACTCTGAACATTGTCATCCTCTGAACTTGTGTGTCGAGACTCAGTGACCAGGCAGTGGCTGGTGATGGGGAAGGCTAGGGGGAGAGATAGGCCTTCATCAGAGTGGCTCCTAACCCAGCTGTCCCCACATCTTAAGGGACGTGTGAGGAACACACATTCATTCTCCACTCCTTAAGCCCCCACACAGGGGAGAGATGCCCAACGTCCCCTGCTGTATCAGTCAGGGTTTTGCGGAGAAATAGAACCAATGGCATAAACACAGATATGCAGGAAGAGTTTCATTTAAGGAATTGGATCACGTGATTATGGAGGCTACATCCCAAATCTGCCTTCTGCAAGGTGGAGACCCAGGAAGGCCAGCGGGCAGTTCAAAGGCCTGAAACCCAGAGAACCAATGGTGTGGATCCCCCTCTGAGTCTTAAGGCCAAGGACCAAGAGTGCCAAGGACAAAAAAACAGTCTTGTAGAACGGAGCCCTTAACCCTTGGGTTCTGGCACTATCACCAGGTAGGCAGTGTTAGATTGAGTTGAGTTGTAAGACACCCAGAGAATTGATTGCTGGCATGGGGAGGTGAAGGGGGGGAATCCACACACTGGAATTGCTGTCTGAATCCTATTCCCAAAGGTACCCTGGCTGCCTCTCTGCCGGAAGGACTCATGTCCTTCCATGTTTCCAATGCACATCTGGGTTCTGGTCGTGTCTGCTCCCAAAGGCCCTTGCCCTTGCTCCAGGGTCTCTTTGATGAAGGGTGAGCTTCACTATGAGGGGTTGGGGGTAAATAAACATCAACAAGTGGGAAATATGGAAGACTTTGGATTATTTCCTGCCTCTTTCAGTCCCAGTTCCTTCCAAGGGTCTTCATGGTCACTTATGCAGAGACAAAGAAAACCACACCTTCTCACACAAGATCTTCCCCTCCTGGCTGAAATTACACAGCCAGCCAGACAATCTGTCTTTGAGAAAAATGCTGAACTCCTCCAAACCACATGAAATCTAGAGCTAAAATCCCAACAGTAGGGAACACAACATTCCACAGTAATTATTATCACTCAGTGCTTTTTTGAACATCGAAAGTACCATTCTCTGGTGAAGCTGGAAGCCCTTTACAGACGCCACCACACATGCCTGACATCAAAGGCCGCAAACACTTTTCCTGATCAACATTTTCCAGCAGGGATGCCAGGAGCTTCTGCGGCTGTTTGGTGAGTGACTTTGCCAGGATTGAGAAACACCTCAAAAGAATTACACACAAAACATGAAGATTAAGAACAGGCAAAAATAGTTTTATCCTGCAGGGACAGTGCAGTGTATTCATTTTTTTTTATTGTTACTATAACAAATTACCACACATTTAATGGCTTAAACAATACAAATGTATTATCTTACTGTTCTGGAGATCAGAAGTTCAACACAGCCTCCCTGGACTGAGCTCAAGGTGTTGGCAGAGCTGTGTCTCCCTCCAGAGAGTCCAGGGGAGAACATGTTTTCTTGCCTTTTCTAGCTTCTAGAGGCTGCCTGCATGACTTGGCTCGTGGCCCCCTCCTCTGTCTCTGAAGCCAGCAACGTTGCATTTCTCCAACCATTCTTCCATGACCACGCTGCCCTCTGTCTTTTCTCTCCCACTTATAGGACCCTTGTGCTGACATTGGCCCACCCAGACGATCTAGGATGGCCTCCCCATTTTAAGGTCAGATAAATAGTAACCTTGTCCCTTTGCCAGGTAATCTAATGTATTCGCAGATTCCAAGAGTTAGGACATGGACATGATTCTGCCTTCCACAGGCAGATAACATGTAAGAGTAAAACAGACCAGACACAAGCTGAAAAGGGGATGCTAATTTTTATGTGAAATATTTTGTTTCTTGAACTTTAGCTGCTAAGTCAAACTTAACCCCAAACAAACCCTGTCCACATCAAAGTCATTTATAGTCCACGTTCACCTGTAGTCTGTAGTATATAACTTCTGCCTTATATTATGGGGCAGTGACTAGTTACCTTTTTTTTACCACCAAAAGCCCCATTTTGATTTCTCCTACTTAGATCCCAGGTTCTGATAGATTCAAACTAGTAAATGAATTCTGTTTGTGAAATAATGGCCCATTTTCCAAAGTTTTAGACAAAGACAGAGGTAAACATTGATCCTCTGTAAGAAGAGCATAAGGTAGGGCTGATAAATAATGAGGCCAGTGTGAACTGAGCACCCACTAACTGCCTTGTGCTATGCTAAGTGACTTCTATGCATTGATCCCCGGAGTCCTCACAACAATTCTATAAGATCAAGACTATTATTTCTCCCATTTTATCAATGAGAAAAATCAAGTCTCAAAAAGCTATGCCCCCAAAGTCACACAGACAATGAGTGGCTAAGTCATTCAAACCTAAATCTGATTTTAGGAGCCATATTTTTTTAAAATATGTTTTTATTTATTTCAGAGAGAAGAACGGAGAGGGAGAGATAGAAACATCAATGATGAGAGAAGATCATTGATCAGCTGCTTCCTGCATGCCCTCTATTAGGGATCAAGCCTACAGCTCAGTCATGTGCCCTGACTGGGAATCAAGCCGTGACCTCCTGATCCATGGATCAACGCTCAAACACTGAGCCACACTGGCCAGGACAGGAGCCATATTTTTAATCGTTATGTTATTCTGCTGATACATTTCTAACAAGAGAAAGTAAGTTTTATGGTCTTGTGTGTCTGTGCCACCTAAGGGTAGACTATGGACATGAGTTTCTTCGAGGTGTTGAGAATAATATGGTTTTGTGCCTCTATTGCTTCCTTTGGTGACTCCTGAGGACCACCCAGCAGTGGAGTTTGAAATAATTCAAGCAATAGAGTGGTGACACACAGATCCCCTTCTATCAGATGAAGCAGTCACCAAGATAATCTGAAAATTATCACTTCAAAGCAACAAGAATGCATAATAGATTGGGCATCACACACAGGAGACTCCAGCCATGCAAACAAAAAATCTTGAAAAGAAATCTGATTTCCTGAGAGACTTTCCACAGTTTGAATTTCCTTTTGAACAACTGCTAAAGGAGTCTGATTTCCTGGCAGCTCAGCTGCCCCTCCCCAGCCTGGAGCAGTCCTGGAGACCACTGCACCTGGAGCAGGTGCACCTCATCAATCTTAGAGTTACACGATGCACAGGATGATTGAAAATGCGGTACAACACTGTATGGTCAAGCACAAGCACAGTCATTAATCACCCTCAGCCTCCCCGGACAAAGGCAGCCTGGTCCAGATGTTACACTTTCTGAATTTAGAGTCTGGAACTAAAACAAAGGCCAGTTCCCCAGATGTCTCTGGGATTCATGGTCAAGGCTTAGACCTACTCTGGCCTCTACTAGTAACACCAATCCTGAAGACAAATGGGAGGGAAGGAAAGAGGGAAGGAGAGAAAGAAAGGAAGGAGGGAAAGAAAGAAGGAAGGAAGGAAGGAAGGAAGGAAGGAAGGAAGGAAGGAAGGATGGGAGGGAGGGAGGGAGGACGAGGAAGAGGAGGAAGAGGAAGAGGAAGAGGAAGAAGAGAGGAAAGGAAAGGAAAGGAAAGGAAAGGAAAGGAAAGGAAAGGAAAGAAAATACAATGTGTGTCTCATATCCAGGTTTCTTCTAATCATAGAAGGATCACATTTTCTTATTGTCTTTGTAGGTAGGCGGGATCATGTGACAAGTCTGCTTTGAAGCATAAGTGTTTGGTGGTTGGTGCAGTTCCTCTTTGTTCTCTTCCCCTCCTGGGGTGATCATACGGAAATTGAAGGCCACGTGATGATATAGAAGTTCCACAACACTGACAACTTTGTCCTGGAGAATTGCCCACATGCTCAATGGACTTAAGTGAACAAGAAATAAACTTTGGCTTCTTAAGCCAGAGAGGTTGGGGTATTTTAGTTGCACACTGGCTAGGACTTAATCGGGGCTCAATAAATACTTGTTGAATATTATATGAAGGGTTTCCTCAACCACTAATTAGTGATGCCTTATCTCGTATGCAAAATATTCTTCCTACTACTCTCCACCCCTCACTTTCCATCTTCCTGTGCTTTAATGACTGTCTCAGGGTTGTGAGGATTCAGTGAGATGATTCACCTAAAGAGCTTTCAACAGTATTAGCACATAGTGAGTACTCAACCAATGTTGGCTACTGGTGTTGTTAGTGTCTTGTGATTCCTCCTAAACTTCATCCTCACTTACACTTCATTTGATCCTTTTCTCTTCCCTCACCCAAATCCCTGTGCTCATGGACAGCTGGCCACCTGAGCAAAGCTGTCCATCCTATGCACTGGGCCCCAGTACCTTCATCTCTCCCTCTTGGCTCCAATGCACTTAAAGACTTAGTGTTATAGGCACCAGGCTAAGCATGTTATCTATTTTAGCCAATTTTCGCAGTTCTAGGAAGTACAGTGGGGCCTTGACTTACGAGTGTCCCGACTAACGAGTTTTTTGAGATACGAGCCGTCTCTCGGCCGATTTTTTGCTTTGAGTTGCGAGCTAAAATTCGGGTTACGAGCCAGCTTCAGATACCCCACCGCTAGTTGGCAGAGCGAACGTCACAGTGAACGCCACAACATTAGCCCAGCATCACGTGTCTCACTCGTTCATTTTTTGATTTGACATACGAGTAATTTGAGTTATGAGCTCCGTCACGGAACGAATTAAACTCGTAAGTCAAGGCCCCACTGTAGATGTTGTTATACCCATTTTATAGAAAAGGAAACTAAGACCCAGAGATGTGAAGTCACTCAGAGAAGTCACATAGCCCCAGAGTGTCAAAGTCAGGACTCCACCCCCCAGGCCAATGACGCCGAGTCCACCGTTCTCTTGGTGCACATGGTTTCCCTTTGGAACACGAGCCAGGCACATCTCCCTCTCTAGAAATCGGGAAATGCGTCTCTACCTCTCTTTTAAGATGCTCTGCTGAACCCTTCAGGAATTAACATCTCAAGTGTCTGAGTAACTGCCATTGGGGATATGCAATCTTTATTAAATTAGCAAAGGGCCAACCCAATAAAAGCTCAATCAAAGTGGTTCATAATGGGCCTTCTGCTTTCCATAACGACATTTCATGTGTCTCTTCCTGAAGAAAGCTTGTGTCCGGGTAGGAGGTGGCCAGACTCACTCGCATTTTTCCCACGGGAAGACCCACTTAATACAATAAAATCTCAGACCTGTCAGAGAGTCTGAGCCCGGCTTCCTGGAAGGATTTTTTTTTTAAGTTCTATTTGCATTAAAATAACCTCCACCCCAAGTCTCAAGGTTACTTCTTACTGCAGTTGACCAGGGGGCTGGAGATACACCCCAACAAAAAGAAATCAGAACGCATCTGGCTGATGCTAATCTCCCCCTTGTATACTTTCCCTCAGGGGAGAAAAAGATAAAACTGCTTTTTATATTCCACTATTGTCAAGTTTGAATACGTGCACAGTCATCTTGGCTTCATACATATTAACAAAACATCCTGGAAGGAACAGCTCAGACCCTCTATCCCCCTCACTTTCCTGGAATTCAGTTAAACCCCTTCTATTGAGTATTCATGATTGGAGACTAGAACCACCTCACACATTAAGTAAATGAAATCCCCAAAATCATAAACACTTTTCACTCCTCCTCATTCATTTCCCTAATTTCACTGCATTTCTTACTCCTTAGGCTTGAATAAAAGCAGAAATTATTTTTTCAACTCTATCTCCATTTTTGGCCCTTTAATAACTTCTGGGCTCGACCCTATGTGATCAGAAGTCAGACATCGATGGTCCCACTCACTGGGGCTGGGCTGACTCACCTACAGGTCCTCCACAGGTGCTGGGCTCGCTCTTGCCTTCAGTTCTTAACCACTGCTCCTCCTTCTGCCTAAAACAGGACTTTCCACCTCCCTCCTCCCAATATGACCTCGCTAATGCCTGCTCACCCAGCAACTTCTATTCAAGGGCGCCTTCCAGAGCCTCCCTCCTGCTCTCGGGGAATGGAGTCCCCACAGCACCTGCACTTCCCTCCCTGGTGGCACCATGAGGACAGTAGGCACACGGTGTCTAGAATGGCTGCTGCGGATTCAACAAATACAAATTCCCTTCTGTCATGTTCTCTGGTTGTAAAGTTGCCTTGGGTAACTACCACCATGGCGCTTTGGGAGAGTCATAATGGAGTTAATAAGGCAGAGGAAAGAGGTGAATCCTTCATCCGGGTCTAAAACTACATTTATGGAGCATTTGCTACATGCTAGGGCTTGTGCTACTGCTTAATACAGCATTTTATCAGATCTTCAAACCACACCAGGAGGGAGGCGTGGCTGTGCCCTTTTCACATGGGGAAACCTTGTCCGTGAGGTGAGGCATCTGCCCCAGCCAGCAGTGACGGAGCTGGCTTCAAGCCGGGGTCCAACTCCAAAGCTCGCACACACCTTCCATCTGACTGCCTGCGGATCCATTAGTCCCAAGGTTTCTACTTCCCGGTCACCGCGAAGACACTTACACAGAACCCCCCTACGCATTTGGAATTGGTTTGTTATATTATTTAAGACATTCAATTCTGCTAGAGAAAATAGAAGCACAACGAGAAAAATAAATAAAACCAAGTATAGAAGCAACTAGCTTAGGAAACACAAGCAGAATTCATTAGATGTTGTTATAAAAAAGTTGGTTACATACGGAGACATGTTAGCATGGACAAAGGAAGGAGAGCGTGCGTGTGCTGAACGTAGAAAGGAATGGAAGACCAAGAGGCCACAAATATTCATGACTCACTAAATATACATGAGGCATCTGAGGTCCCAAATAGTCATAAAACATGTAATATACATGAGGCACTCGACATGTATGAGTTCTTAAATCAGCCACCCAGTGGTGACTCCCAGGCCAGCCCAAGCCCTCTGCCAAATGAAACCCAAGCTGCTCTCAGGGTAACTGCTGAGTTAAAATTAGGGGCCAGGCCTAGCAGCCCCTGCATCCCTCCCCTAGAGCCAGTGCACCGTGTTGACCCCAGGACCTTTCAGCTGCCCAGACCCTTCTTCCACCTCAACTCTGCCCCTTGTCCTTCTCCGCCCTCAGGGAAGGCCGATGTAGCAGACAGGCAGGGGGGACACAGGAGCTTTGCCTAAGCCAGGGTTCAGGCAGTGCAGTCCTTGTCCCCTGCTTGTACCTGATCCTCAGGGCACCAGCTACCCCACCCCCCACTCCTCCTGCTTTGCACTCTGTTTTCCATCTCTACACTAAACCACGCGATTCGAGCATCTTAACTTGTTCCTTGAGCTTTTCTGTTACAAGAGCTTTGTGGTAGCCTTCCTTCCAGTTAGCATTGTATCAAGGTAATTTCCCATGGGGCACCCTTGGGCAATTCTTTTCCCCTCCAGGGGTGCCCTGGACGCAGTGGTATAAGGAAGCAAGCGGTGGATTTGGAGTCAGGCTCCTGGATTTAACATTGCCTCAGCCTCGCTCCAGCTCTTTATGCTTTCATCCCCTCCAGATCTGTCAAGTGAGAATGGTAATCCTTCCCTCACAGGGCTGTTCTTAAGATTGAATGATGGTATTTGTAAAAATAGTTTGCAAAACCGTGAAACCTGGATGACTTTTTCTTTGACACTCTGATCGAATGTGTCTTATTTGGTATCTCAGCATCGATGGGAATCTTAATCCCAGTCTCTGGGTGGCGGGCTTACTCTCACGTGGATGTGTGAGGGTCCCAGGGCGTTAGCAGGAAACTATCAGGCCCCTGAGATGCTCTCTGTTCGAGCCAGCACAGTGTGAGGGGAGGTGGACAGGACATCTCTACTGCCCATAGGACTCACACCCTTGGCACCAGACTCAGTTCTCGGACGTTTGCAGAGGCTGGATCAAGGCTGCATGCTGGGTGTCCAGTGCCTAGACGGTCCGTGTGCTGTTTGGGGGAAGGGCCACAGAGTCCCCACCTCTTTATTGCCCAGATCCAACTCTCCCTGAGGTGGAGTTCTCTCCCCTTCATCTCCCTGAACATCGCCTTCCCCGCAACCAGACCCGGCACCACTCACAGAGTCCCCACCTCTTTATTGCCCAGATCCAACTCTGCCTGAGGTGGAGTTCTCTCCCCACAACCAGCCCCGGCTCCACCATCTGGCGCTGAAGGTCCAGGTGCTGCTCACTGTCTCCTGGGAGGATAGTCAGCAATGCACACAGACGGGGGATGGGGGAATGTCAAGGGGGTCCAGGACAGCATCAGAGTCCAGAGCAAAAGGACAGTGCCTGTCCTGGCCCTGTCACTGCCTGGCCTTGGGCAAGTTATGATTTAACCTCTCTGTGCATTGATATCAGTAAAATGGGTTTAATGATAGAACCCAGCTCATTGAATTGCCATGAGGATTAAACAAATTTAAAAATGCTTAGTATTGGGGAAGGGAAATGACTAGGAAGAGAACAGAGGATTTTTAGAGCAGTAAAAAAAAAAACACGAATATTATAATGATAGATGCCATTACACATTTACCCAAACCCACGGAGTGTGCAATAAGCATGACTCCCACTATAAACTACTGCCATGTCTGATATGTCAATGTAGGTTCATCAATTGTAACGAAAGTACCATCCTGGTGGGGGATGTGGGTAATGGGGGAGACTGTGTGGGAGGGGCAGGGAATACATGGGAATTCTCTGCATCTTCACCTCAATTTTTTAAAATATCTTTTTATTGACTTCAGAGAGAGGAAGGGAGAGGGGGAGAGAGATAGAAACAATGAAGAGAGCGAATCTTCAATCGGCTGCCTCCTGCACGCCCCCTCCTGGGGACGGAGCCCACAACCCAGACATGTGCCTGGCCGGAATCAAACTCTAGTTCATGGGTCGATGCTCAACCCCTGAGCCACACCAGCTGGGCTTCACCTCAATTTTGCTGCAAACCTAAAACTGTTCTTATAAAAAAAAAATTAACTAAAAAATCCTTGGAACAATGCCCAGCATAAGGTATGCATTCAGAGCTAGACTTATTATTATTATTAATCTTTCTATACTCAAAGAAAATAAAACACAATTCACTTCTTTCCCTTTTAAAGTATAATTTACATACAATAAAATGTGCAAACCTTAACTGTACCAGGAGACCATCAGGCTCAAGGCAGACATTTCCACGTCCCCAGAGAATCCCCCCACCTTTTCCCAGCCAACACCCCACCCACCCGGATAACACCGTTCTGACTTTATCAGCGTAAATCAGTGTTGCCACTTCTTGGATTTAATGCTTCATTTCTAAACCAGGTTATCCTGTCGTGTGATAACAGGCTTCTCAGAGGCTAGATTTCCTGTGATCACGTGTTTCCACTGGATATACTCAGAGAAGCATCGTGAGAGAATGGGGTAGAGGGTTGTCAGCGTGACTTGAAGTGCCCGCAGCCCCGTTCTCCAGACCCCCTGCTCCTGGCTCAGCCCAGCAGGGCACGAACAGGGGCAGAAGCCACAGCAGAGCTGAGCTGCGATAGCTGAGAAAGATGACCGCCCCGACCAGGGTGTGATCAATAATTGATTCCCAGAATATGATTTTAAGGGGGATGGAGCTGTGGTGCGCGGAACTGAATCCCTGTGTCCTGCACCAGGCCGTGCAGCCTCAGGCGATAGCCCAACGCAGGCCTGTCAATAATTTTAACTCATGTCACGTGCACAGCTTGTTTCACCCCCAAATAAATTAATTATGGAGACTTTAAAGGATTTTCAGAGGGAATCTCATTACTCTCTGCACATTTGGCCCTACCAATCAATAGTCCTTTCATTTTTACATAGCAAGTGGGAGAGAAAAAAAGGCTTAGAAAAGGGAAACTTCTTCCAATTTCTCATCTCATCATCTCCAGCCTTGGCCCTTCATGAGTGCTCTGCAACATGCTCAAACTCTCAGTCTCCACTGTGTCACCTTGAGCAACTTAATTAACCGCTCTGAGCCTCCTCACCTTTAAAACACCTTTGCTTTTGCCTCCACCTTAAATGCTCATCATTCTTGTTGGCCACATGAGAAACTCCTATTCATTCTACAAAACCCTATTGCATTCATCATGGGCAGGATTCGGCCTGGTGATCAGAAGACCAAAGGTTAGAGTGAGACAGTCCTGGATTCAAATGCCACTCTAGCACTTACTAGCTAAGGTGACTGTGGGCAAGGGACTTGAGCCCCAGTCTCCTGGTCTGTAAAATGGTGCCAATACACATGCCTCACCAGTGGCCTGCAGACTGAAGGGTCCCGGGTTCGAGTCCCGTCAAGGGCACATGCCTCTTATGCAGATATTTACGCCACAACTCTCTGTGGGAAGTCTACTATATGATGTCACTGTGTTGGGACAGAAGCCTTCCATGAGCCACTGCCCCATCTAAACAACCTCTGTGGACTCCGCATGGCTCCCCTGCTTTGTGCTCCCCCATTAGCCTGTGGGTCATATTCCATATTATATTTGTGGGTCAGCAGGTCAGCTCTTGGAGGGCAGGGACCAGTCTCACTTGGCTTTGCATCCTCGGCGTTTAGCATCCTGTGTAGGGCACACAGGAGGTGCTCAATACTAGTTGAACTGTTGGCATTTAAAGCCCCATATACAGGCGGGTCCACGGTGCTACAGGAGCACCAGGGAGGAAGGGCACGACATGTCTTGAGAGTCGGAAAAATGCGCTAGGGAAGGTGCCATCTGAGCCAAGTCTTGGAGGATGAGCTGGGGTCAGGAAAGATAAAGGAGAGGGACTGCTTGGCCACCGAGGTCCCAGAGATGCTGCCACGAGCCCTGCCTGTGGGTCAGCTCACAGCTCCGGCTCTCAGTGTCCAGGAGAGAAAAGCTGCAGAACAGGCCACTGGAACCCCGGTGCCAGCCCACAGCACCCAGCAGGGCCCCTGGCGGCAGACACTGCCTGACCCCTGGCCTGGAGATGGCCAAGGGCTGGAGGAACCAGAGCTTGCAGGACTTGGTGCATGCTAAGGAAAAATGAAGTTTTGGGAGGAGGGATGCTCCTAGAGCAGTGGTTCTCAACCTTCCTAATTCCGCAACCCTTTAATACAGTTCTTCATGTTGTGGTGACCAATTTCATCATTGTTACAAATTGAACATAATTAAAGCATAGTGATTAATCACAAAAACAATATGTCATTATATATGTGTTTTCCGATGGTCTTAGGCGACCCCTGTGAAAGGGTCGTTCGACCCCCAAAGGGGTCACGACCCACAGATTGAGAACCGCTGTCCTAGAGGGTTCCAAGAAGAAACACGTGCTCACACTGACTTTCTGAAACAGATGCACAGGGGAGCCAGGAGGATTGGCCTGCGGGAGAGTCGCTGAGGCTGGAGGAGCCATGCAAGAGGCCCACGTCTGATTCCACTCATTGCCATATCCCCCAAGGTCTGGCACCTGGGAGATGCTGGGTAAATGAAGGAACAAGGAAGCATAGCTCCGAACTTGGAGGTCACTCAGGAGATGGCAGTTGGTGGAAAAAGGAGAACCTGTGCCCTTGCCGGTTTGGCTCAGTGGATAGAGTGTTGGCCTGCAGACTGAAGGGTCCCGGGTTCAAGTCCCGTCAAGGGCACATGCCTCGGTTGCAAGCTTCTGAAGAAGGAGAAGGAGAAGGAGAAGGAGAAGGAGAAGGAGAAGGAGAAGGAGAAGGAGAAGGAGAAGGAGAAGGAGAAGGAGAAGGAGAAGGAGAAGGAGAAGGAGAAGGAGAAGGAGAAGGAGAAGGAGCAGCTGGACCAGTGCTGTCCAGGAGCACTTTCAGTGATGATGGAAATGCCCTGTCACCAAGCTGCCACGTGGTGGCCCAGATGCAACCAGTGCCATGGAGGAGGTAAATTTCATTTTAATTCATTTAAATTTAAATAGACACCTATGTCTATCACCGTGCAGACCCATAGTAAGACCAGGACGGCATGAACAGCAAGGAATATCCCCTATGGTTCCCCTGATTTGAAATGTCTACACTCCCAAGCTGTGTGTAAGCAACATTTCTGTTTACACTTGTTTGTTACTCACAATGCCAATTAGGGTTTCTGATCAGCATAGTGTAATTCCCAATGAAGCTGGGCACAGCAGGCGGTGAGGGATAGCAGTGCATGTCTGAGGACCTGCCAGAGGCCCAGGTGCAGGAGCAGCTGGGGTCCGCGACCTCAGGATGGAACCAGGCGGCCTGGGCTTGAGAGCCAGCCCTGAGGAGACAAATCCCATTTCCTTCTCTGTGAAATGATAGCTCCTATTCCATGAGATTGTTACAAGGATTCAATTGGTTCATACCCATGTTTAAAAGCCTGGCACATAGTGCTTAGTGACAGAGGTGAGCCATTTTCGTGCATTTTACACACGTTGCCTCAATAACCCTCTCAATGACCCTGTGAGGCGGCTGTCATCATGCCCATTCTGCAGGTGGAGCAACGCGCCCAGTGAGGAGAAGCAACGGCCAGGTTTCCAGTGTCGCCCTGATGGCAGCACCAGGGCCAGGAATCAAACCCAGGTTTATTACCTCCAAAGCCCTGAGCTGAAGCAGTCGGACACCCCTAGGAAATGACAGTTTTCCTGGACATCAGGTGCAGGGCGGTGACCCAGGAGAAAGGGGAAACCAGCTGGGGGAGCCCTGTAGCTGCCCCAGCTTACCCCTGGGGGAGAGTCTCCAGGCTGCCTGCAGGAAGGGAGAGCTGGGAGAAGGCCAGCAGAGTCTGAGTTGACTGGATAAAGCTGGGAGTTAGGGGGCAGGGGGGTTGGGCAAGGGAGCCTGAGTTTGCAGGTCAGAAAGGAGAGGGCTTCACACACAGAGACAGACACAGACACAGACACAGACAGACAGACACAGACACAGACACACACAGACACACACAGGCACACACACAGACACAGACACACACAGACACAGACACAGACACACAGACACAGACACAGACACAGACACACACAGGCACAGAAACAGGCATAGACAGACAGACAGACACAGACACAGACACACACAGACACACACAGGCACACACACAGACACAGACACACACAGACACAGACACAGGCACAGACAGACAGACACAGACACAGACACACACAGAGATACAGACACAGACAGAGAGAGTAGAGACAGATACAGAGAGAGCAGAGACAGATACAGAGAGAGGAGAAAGAGAGGGAGAGAGAGAAAAATATATTTTAAAAATAATAAAATGTTTTTTAAGTAAGTCTTTTCTTTAAAAAAAAATATGACCATTAGAACAAAATGGGAGAAAAATTTCTTTATATTGACCTTCTGAACATTAAAATAACAAACAGAATAATTATTCTTATACATCAAATACTTCAATTTATCTGTCTCTAGTACAATTTCAAAACTATTTTCTAAAGAATTAACGGTTTTATCATTTTTAATGTTTTTATAAAATTGCCTGCACTGTTCTTTCAAAATACATTTGATGTTTAATAAATTTGGAAATGTTGAGAACTTCGACTGACTCTTTATAAATTCAAACATTTTTAATATCTGATTATTAGTAGGCAGCCTAAGACAAAAAGGCATATACTGCCATGATGGAGGGGTTGCATTGTTTGGTTGTTGTTTTTTAATCCTCACCTATTTGATTTAAGCATAGGAATCTGCTTTGCAGTGATTTGAGATGTGTGCTTATTGTAGCTTTTAGAAATGTTTAAAGACGAAACGCACCTCTCGGCTTCTGGCCAGGCACAAAAGGGAGCCGTGCTCTTTGGAGCTGCCCTGAGGGCCTGGCAAAGAGGGCCATGGGGAGGAAATGTTCTACCCTAAAAGAGTGGGGGAGGAAGGAAAGTGGAATTCAGTCCCGGAGCATCATGATCAGAAAACAGGAGTTCTGACCGGCCACCGTGGCTCAGTGGTTGAGCGTCGACCTGTGAACCAGGAGGTCACAGTTCGATTCCCGGTTTGAGAGCCAGCCCTGAGGAGACAAATCCCATTTCCTTCTCTGTGAAATGATAGCTCCTATTCCATGAGATTGTTACAAGGATTCAATTGGTTCATACCCATGTTTAAAAGCCTGGCACATAGTGCTTAGTGACAGAGGTGAGCCATTTTCGTGCATTTTACACACGTTGCCTCAATAACCCTCTCAATGACCCTGTCAGGCAGCTGTCATCATGCCCATTCTGCAGGTGGAGCAACGCACCCAGTGAGGAGAAGCAACGTCCAGGTTTCCAGTGTCGCCCTGATGGCAGCACCAGGGCCAGGAATCAAACCCAGGTTTATTACCTCCAAAGCCCTGAGCTGAAGCAGTCGGACACCCCTAGGAAATGACAGTCTTCCTGGACATCAGGTGCAGGGCGGTGACCCAGGAGAAAGGGGAAACCAGC
>NW_005370024.1:319555-340568 GCF_000412655.1 Myotis brandtii | reverse complement strand
CAGGCACAGGCACAGGCACAGGCACAGGCACAGGCACGCACAGGCACAGGCACAGGCACACACACAGACACAGGCACAGACAGAGAGAGGAGAGACAGATACAGAGAGAGGAGAAAGAGGGAGAGAGAGCTCCAAAGACCTGCGGGCACTTCTTGTTCATAGAAGCTCAACTCCGAGCTCACTTACCCTCGAATGGATATTTTAACCATTCTTTTCTCTAGGGCCTCAGGGGATCTCTTTGAAGTGGTATCAGAGGAATAACTTTCAATTAATACTGAACAAGTAGAATGGAACTGCTGAAGATCGATACCCTTTTCCCCCCGTACTTTATAATTAATGGAGTGACTACTTTGCTTTGGCAACCACAGCTTACTACCGGGGGTGGCGGGAACCCCCAGGTGGGAGTGAAGTATACCAGTTATATATGAAGTATTTTGGAGTCTCTTCTGGTTTTTCTGGAGGCTTTGTTTGGCCTCCGTTTTTACTCCCATTGCTGAGAACCATGATTTAAGCATAGGAATCTGCTTTGCAGTGAATTGAGACGTGTGCTTATTGTAACTTTTAGAAATGTTTAAAGAAGAAACGCACCTCTCGGCTCCTGGCCAGGCACAAAAGGGAGCCGTGCTCTTTGGAGCTGCCCTGAGGGCCTGGCAAAGAGGGCCATGGGGAGGAAATGTTCTACCCTAAAAGAGTGGGGGAGGAAGGAAAGTGGAATTCGGTCCCGGAGCATCACGATCAGAAAACAGGAGTTCCAATCGGCCACCAGGCACCGTGGCTCAGTGGTTGAGCGTCGACCTGTGAACCAGGAGGTCACAGTTCGAAGGAGGCAGCCAATCAATCATTCTCTCTCATCATTGATGTTTCTATCTCTCTCTCCCTCCCCCTTCCTCTCTGAAATCAACAAAAATTTAAAAAAGAAAGAAAGAAAGAAAAAAAACAGGAATCCTGACCTAGGACTTAAGGACATGTCGCTGGTTTTGCCTACATAGCATTCATTCTTATTTCCCTGTGGGGAGACCCTCATCGCTCATTCTCCTTGTTGGATTCCCAGGGGACTGAGCCCTCCCACCCTAGAATGGCCTTATAATTTACCCTTCAAACTATGGCCTCCTTTTAGAGTAAAAAACTTTTTAAATTAAAATTGTACAATTTTTGAAATATATCTTTACTAACCAACAAATTGGTTTCATTAAATTGGTCGACCTATAAAATAGTTCTATTCAGAGACAGCTTTCAAAAGTAAGTCTTTTTGCCCTAGCTGGTTTGGCTCAGTGGATAGAGCATCAGCCGGCAGACTAAAGGGTCCCGTTTTCAATTCCGCTCAAGGGCACATACTAGGGCTGTGGGCTTGGTCCCCGGTAGGGGACATGTAGGAGGCAGCCAATCAATGATTCTCATCATTGATGTTTCTCTCTCCCTCTCCCTTCCTCTCTGAAATCAATAAAAATATATTTTAAAAATAATAAAATGTTTTTTAAGTAAGTCTTTTCTTTAAAAAAAAATATGACCATTAGAACAAAATGGGAGAAAAATTTCTTTATATTGACCTTCTGAACATTAAAATAACAAACAGAATAATTATTCTTATACATCAAATACTTCCATTTATCTGTCTCTAGTACAATTTCAAAACTATTTTCTAAAGAATTAACGGTTTTATCATTTTTAATGTTTTTATAAAATTGCCTGCACTGTTCTTTCAAAATACATTTGATGTTTAATAAATTTGGAAATGTTGAGAACTTCGACTGACTCTTTATAAATTCAAACATTTTTAATATCTGATTATTAGTAGGCAGCCTAAGACAAAAAGGCATATACTGCCATGATGGAGGGGTTGTGTTGTTTGGTTGTTGTTTTTTAATCCTCACCTGTTGATATGTTTTTATTGATTTTTAGAGAGTGAGAGAGAGAAAGGACAAGAGAGAGAGAAACATCTATCGGTTGCCTCCCATATATGCCCCCACTGGGGATCGAACTGCAACCTTTTGGTGAACGGAATAACACTCCAAACAACTGAGCCACCTGGCCAGAGCTAGAGGGGGTTTTTTTAACCCAACATTAGCTTAACCACAGAAATTTTATAGTTTAGTTACTCAAACTACATATGTATAAAAATTATATAAAATTTGACAGGGAACGCTCTATATTAATTAAAGTATCACAACTTGCAAAGTATAGGTATAATACAACCAATTCCAAGTACAACTTTACTCCATGGGTTTCATAATTTAGTAAAAAGACTGTTTTACCTTGATACTGTGTGGCACCCAAAATTATATTAGTGTTATTATGTTAAGACTAATTTTATCTTCAGTGTTGAACTTTTTAACTTCATTGACAACATTCACCGTAATGTCAGATGTTTTCCCTTCAACAGAATGAATTTCCAAGAGTGCATCCCAAGCAAGAAGGAACCAACACAGCAATCTGGACCCAGGAAGAGCATCCTGACCTCCTGCAATGTCCCTCTAGCGCCCCCTCCTGACAAAGCTTAATATGTTCGCTGCTAAAGCTTACAGCTCCTGGATGGAGCCAGTACTGTCCTCAGGAGCAAATTTGGGACTCAGAGGTAATAAATTGATAGCTGGCATGCTGATTGAAAACACAGCACATGAACCTTTTTTTAAATATTACATCTATTTATATTTCAAATAATGTTCAGGGGCCCACCGTTCAAGAGACGCTGGTCTTTGTGTACCAGAGATGATTTGCTCTGGGGCTTTTTTCCCGTTAGATGCATTCTTTGTTGTTGAATTCCAAAATTTGTTATGTCATCAACCAAATCTGCAAAACACACTCCGCTTAGGAAGGCTGCCAAGGGCCAGGCTGGTGTGTATGTGTGGGTGGGTTAAATTCTGCAGCGAGGATTTTTTAATGCAGGAAGCAAAAAGATTCAATGAATCATTAATAAGAGCAATTTAGCAAAAGACATCAACAAGTCCTTGCGTTCAGTGACAATGTTATGACTACCTCCCCATTAGCCCAGATCTCTGGTTACATGGGCTTTGAAGATGCTCAAATAACACATCTCCTGAGCTAGCACAGAAATAAAAATCCGAAAGGCTAGAGATAGACTAGCTGCTTTTCACATCTCACAGAAAATCCTCAAGGTCTTTCTTGTCTTTCAAGTACCAGCTCAAGCGTAGACTCTCCCCAGCAACCCCCAAATCAGAATGAGTCTCTCCCTCCTGCGTGGCCTGGTTTTTCGTTTGTGCCGCTATAGAAGCGCTTCCCCGGGCTAACTTGCAGAGCTAGTTATGTCTGCAGCTTTCTCTCTCTGGAGGGGAGGGCGCATGCCTCATTCATCTTTGTATCCCAGAGCCAAGCACACGACTTGAGGTGGGAAGCCCCCATCCGTACATGTTGACCCAAATGTGTTCACTTGGAGTGAAGCAAGAACATAGCTTGAAGTCTCATGATTGTCCTTCCCAGCTTGCAAAGGAGCTCGGCCACGGGCAGGCACCTAATTAGCTGCTTTCTGCTGTGAGCCGTCTTCAAAGCATCTGGAAAACAGGGTGATGGCGCGGGGGAGGGGGGGTGTTCTTTTGAGATCTGGTGCAAAATGTATTTGAGAAGTCTGGAATCCAGAAAGTTTACAGGCTAATTCAAATCCCAGGAAAAGTCATCAGACATTGTTTTCTACGGCAATTCCGTTGCAGTTCACCTCGATTCGTTGCATGCCTTCTCCTCACCTCTCACTTCAAGTCTTGCTCCTGCACAATGTAAGACAGGACCACTTGTCTGGCACAGTCTGAAGATATTTAGTGAGTGGCACGGAATACTCTACCCCACTCCAACCCTCCCTGAAGAGGTCAGATCCGCTAGATCAGAGGCAGCAACCAACAGCCCTACGTTCCAGTGCCTTCATGCTATCATAGTTTGTTTCTTTTCTTTTTCTTTTTTTGAAAATATATTTTATTGATTTTTTACAGAGAGGAAGGGAGAGGGATAGAGAGTTAGAAACATCGATGAGAGAGAAACATTGATGAGCTGCCTCCTGCATATGTCCTACTGGGGATGTGCCCGAAACCAAGGTACATGCCCTTGACCGGAATCGAACCTGGGACCTTTCAGTCCGCAGGCCGACGCTCTATCCACCGAGCCAAACCGGTGCTGGCCATAGTTTGTTTCTTACTTTTGCAAAGTCCACTGTGGGTCTGAGCAACCCTTCAGGGCCACTGTGCCCAGGGCAGTAGCTCAGTGTTGCAGGTGACTCTCACCTGGTGCCTCTGACACCTCAAGACGAGGTGATGAAGGAGAGCGAGCCGAGGATCTCACCCTGCGTGTCCAGTGCTATGGCTCAGGAGTGGCACGTCCTGCATGAGCCACAGCAGCTCTGGCCACAACCAGACGGGATCCCCACTCGTGGGTAAGGAGATCCGTATGCATGCATCCCAAGTAACAAACCTTAGGCTCCAACAGGTACTCATGGGGCTGAACGTGATCAGTTGTGTGTTCAGTTACGGGAGAGCAAAGACAAATTGAGGAGAAACATCCTGAACTGGAAATGTATTGGCAAAACTACAACTAAAAGGCAAGATGTAAATAGAAGTTTTATAGTATTTTTAGCTCTTGGAGAACAGGCCTTTCCTTATATAAATAAGCCTAAAGTTTAGACTCTTACATTTGATTTTCTCCACATTTTCAGGACACATTACACACAAAATAAGAATAATGCCCGTGTGGGTTGTTTTTTTACAATAGGTCTAATTTGTTCACTGTACATCCAGCAGCCAAATCAGGGTCTGGCACCCAGTAGGCTCTCGGGAGGTATTTGCTGAACAAATAAATGCCTGGGTCTACATAACTAATATACTAGTATATGGCAACAAGTGAGGGAAATGTTTCAAAAGCTAGACCTGAAGACATGAACTCTTTGTAGGGAGAGAACTGCTTTTTTGGGGTAATAATTGATGGGACTTTCATGTCTGCAAGGATGAAAGACCAGGCACTCTGAACCACCTTTTCATTGAAAAGTCACTAAAATACTAAAAGAAATTTTTTAAGTATCTTCAAAATGCATCACTAAGTAAGCTGGTACAAGTCTAAGGAATGTTCAGAGGCAAAAACAAACAGGTAAAATTCTCTCCATACAGAAAAGCTCATGAGCAAATAGCTCAATCAATTCGCACAAGGTGAACACATCTAAGTCACCGCTACCTGGATCAAGAAGTAGGCTGTCACCAGAAGTCCTTGCTGCTTTGGCTGTTTCCTGATGCCTCCAAGCAGCTGTTTTGTCATTTTTTCCAACTTGTATATTGTTGTCGTTGGGCAGGGTTGGTCCCTCCCCAGCCATCCCTTTCCTCCTCTATAAACAGAAGTCTATTGTATTCTACTGAATTATCACAAATGCTGTGAGGAGACATTATTATTCTAATTTTCCATTTGAGTATGTTGAGTCTCAGAGGTACATATTTTGCGCAAGAATACCAGCTGGTAAGTAGCAGAGATAAGGTTTAAACTCCCAGGTCAACACAAAGCTCACCCACTTCACCAGGATGCTACATCCCTTGTCTACTAGACACAGCCCTGTGCATAAGGACCTTACCGTCTTTAAGATATATTATAATATTATATGTAAATCTGGGTACCAACCTTTTATACATTACTAGAGGCCCAGTGCACGAATTCATGCATCAGTGGGTTCCCTCGGCCTGGTCTGTGGGATTGGGCCAAAACCAGCTCTCCAACATCCCCTGAGGGGTCCCAGATTGTGAGAGGGCACAGGCCAGGCCAAGGGACCCCACCGGTGCATGATTGGGGCCGGGGAGGGACACAGGAGGTTGGCCAGCCAGGGAGGGACAGCAGGAGGGCTCCAGGGTGTGTCCAGCCCATCTCGCTCAGTCCTGATCAGCCAGACCCCAGCAGCAAGCTAACCTAGCGTTCAGAGCATCTGTCCCCTGGTGGTCAGTGCACATCATAGTGAGTGGTTGAGCGGCCTTAGCATATCATTAGCATATTACTCTTTGATTGATTTAATGGCCGACCAGAAGACCCGGCACTTAGCATATTAGGCTTTTATTATATAGGATATATACATGTGTATTGTATATATACAATATACAGATGAGGAACCTGAGAATCACAGGGTAAAGTAATATGTCCCAGGTCACATAGATAGAAACTGAAAGACCTGTGATTTGGGGTCTCTATCCACTTCTCAGTCACCCTCAATTGTAGACCTTCCCCAGTCTCCTGGAACCTCAGAGCCTCGAGGCTGTAACTGTCTTGCATGACCAGGGCATCCTCGGTGCCGGCACACAGGACTCTATCAGAACCAGTGACTAGATCCTGATGTTCAAGGCTAGCATCATGCCACCTTCCTAGCAGCTCACTTCCCATCTTGAGATGACTCTTGATTTGTTTGTCCTCTTGATAAGTATGTGCTGCTTAAAACTCAAAGTTCTCCCATCTTTTATCCTTCTGCCCATTGGGAAAGGCCACTCATTTCCTTGCTCAGACAGCTGGTTTAGGGAAACCGTACAGAGGAAAAGGGAACAACTTGTCCATTGAACTGCCAACCAGGAACACGAGTTCTATTGGAATTCTCTGCACAGGAAAATGCCCAGCCTACTTACAAAGCAAGGGAGTGGCCCAGGGAAAACCAAATACAACATAGTCCTTTTCTTGTGCTGCCTCCCTCACTTACATTCTCACCATCTTAATTCTCTTTGTTTCATCCTTAACTGAAGCAGGAACGGCTCTTGGGCAGTGTAATTCACCTGTATTAGACAGCCCCAACATGGCTCAATGCTCATAACTCCATCTGCTGATAAAAGTCAATTTGACACCAACCCTAAGCTGTTATTTTTCAAATAACAATGGTAGCATGTAATTAGAAATTAACCTGGTGCTTGCTTCCACATAACAACGTACAGCACACTAATAGTTTCCTGACTAAAGGAAGGACCGACATCCAGCACAGTTGCCACATTTTAAATGAGCTGCACGCGAGTGGTGTCTGATTATGCATAACACTCTGTCGTTAATTGCTTGTATTTCAAGTGGCTGGGAGGGTCAGCTGGTCTTTAGTCCTTCCGAGTAGGACAGCAGATTAGGTTAAGTCTCTGTCGGGCTATCACAATTGGTTTGTAAAGATGACTTGTATAGCCCAGCCAGTGTGGCTCAGTAGTTGAGTGTCCACTATGAACCAGGAGGTCATGGTTCAATTCCTATGCAGGGCACATCACATACCCATGTTGCAGGCTCAATCCCCTGTGGGGGTGGTGCAGGAGGCAGCTGATCAATGATTCTCTCTCATCATTGATGTTTCTCTCTCTCCCTCTCCCTTCCTCTCTGAAATCAATACATTTTTTAGAAAGAGGGGAAAAAATATTTTCTTATTTCATTAAATAGTCCAAGATACTGTTTGTTTAAAACAATTAGAATATCTCATTCTAAAGTAAATTTTTTTAAGTTGTGGCATTTAAATCACTTGAATTTTACCCATTATTTTGATAGTAATTCATTTTTCCTTATTGTTCAAAATGTTATTGACAAGTATCTAATGTCTTATGTTAGTCCAATTTGTTGTGAAAATGTTACCTGTATTATAAGTTAAATACTTGTAAAAATAAATAAATAAAATAAAAAATAATTAAAAAAGAAAGAGAGAAAAGCTGCTTCACATCTCCCCGCCCCCACATTGGTGACCCTCGATCATCCTCACACGGGGAGATGGCAGGAAAGCTAGCAATCCAGTGTGGTTTAAGGCGGGAACGCTGGAGTTCAAGTCCAAGCTCTGGCTTAAATGATGGCTCTGTGGACCGCCAATATCGTGACCCTCACCTCTGTGAGGCTCAAGTGCCTTATTGTGAATACGGAAACTCAGGGAAATAACTATGCTCAACTTCCCAACACCATGCCTGACACAGCAGGAATTCAGTAAAGGCTAGTGAGGCCTCCATTGCCGTCAATAACCACCTCCTGGTATGCAGGGCGCTGGCACCTTTGCAGGGACTCCTGGCATAGGGGCAGGGATAGACCTTTCCCAGTGACTGGTGTACACTCTTGTGGTCTAAACTGTGATGGAGGTGGTGGTGGTGGTGGTGTGTGTGTTCATCTGTTTGCATGTGGATTGGGCTTTAACAATGTTGCAAGCTCGGTAATGTTTGGGAAGCATCTACTGCTTTTCTGAACCTGACTTTCCACTTCAGTGAAGAAAGTAAACAAGAGGAATGCTAGGGAGAAAGGGTGAGAAGAAAGGAGGGAGAGAGAAAAAAATCAGAATGAACAGTGTCAAGTCTCCAAATGCTCGAGGTTACTGATGGATCTTAGATCTACTCGGAGAGCTGAGCAGAGGCCCCAGGAGGCAAAGAACAGTGAACCAAGTTTCTGCATGCTAGCTGGTTTTCAGCACCGCGTTTTCTCATCCATTGCCAACGCCTGCCCCCTTGTGGACAGTCCTCAAACTGCTTGTATTTTCTAAAATACCAGGGAACGGAAAGGCTCACAAGGAGAAAATGTGTTAGGCTTTCAGAGGTTCCCGTTGCCTGCAGGGTAAAAATCCCTAAACACAGATCCTTCGTGATCCGTCCCCTGCCAACCAAGACAGCTCCGCACCGTGCCAGCACTTTATGCTCCAATAATAAGATTCTCTATTCCCCCAACAAAAGCGTTGATCAGAGACCAACCGGGTGATCGGGCCAGGGTTCAAACCCCGACTTCATTTCTCCCTAGCTGTGTGACTCTGGGTAAGTTACCTAACTTCTCTCGGCTTGCACCCCATTTGCAAAGTGCGGATAATCACAGCACCTCTCCTAGAGTTGTAGAGGTGACTGAGATAAAGCATGAGAAACATCTTACAAATGCAATACCCTTCACCTGCTATTTGTAAGCTCATCGTGTTCTTTCCACCTCTGGGCCATTTGTTTAGCGAGCATTTATTATGAACTACGTGGATGACAAATAAGGCTGGTTTTTAAAGACCTTCTAGTCAGCTGGAAGAGAAATAACTATAGATACATAATTATTCTTTTTAATTTTGGCAAAGGCAGTAGTAAAGTTAAAGATAGTTCGAGATTCCCCCCAAAAGCAAATCTCAGATAAGGGATCATAGACTTTATTTGGGGAAGTAGTCCTTGAACGCCACCTCCAGCCTGTAACAGAGGAGAGACAAGATCTGGAAGAGAGTATGGAAGAGCTGGACATTTCCCCTTTCCCTTCACTCTCAGAGAAGGGGCGGGAGGGGAGGTAGAGACGTGTGCTTTCCCACAGGCCAGATGTGGCCCAGGTGGGAAGAAGCCAACCTCGAGCCATCCCAAAAGGGACATTGGCCAGCAGTGACCTAGAAGGACCCAGTGACCCAGCACAGGTGGCAGCCATGCACACCTAGGGCTGCAGGTTACACCTGCCGGAGGAGAAAACTGATGTCCAGGGTCGTGGGCAGAGGACCCCAGGTGATGAACGCTTTGGAACTAGACAGAGGAGCGGGTGGTGACGGATCATGAACATACCAAATGCCACTGACATTTTCACTTTAAAATGATTAATTCTATGTGATGTGGCTTTATCTCAATAATTTTTTAAGAATCAAAAAAGAGCCTGGCCAGAGTGGCTCAGTGGTGGTGCGTCAACCTAGGAACCAGAAGGTCACAGTTCACATCCTGGTCAGGGCACATGTCCAGGTTGCGGGCTCAATCCCTAGTGTGGGCCATGGAGGAGGCGGCCAATCAGTGATTCTCTCTCATCATTGATGTTTCTCTCTTTCCCTCCCTTTCTGAAAGCAGTGAAAATGTATTTTAAAAAAAGAAAATCCATGGTACAGGTCTTTATGAACAGCAATCTGGTGCCCAGGGTTCTGGGCTCAGTTCTGCCACCTACTGGCAATGAAGATGCTAAGTCAACTCGGTTTCCTCCTGTGTAAAATGAAGGGTACGACCCATCACTGGTTCTCAGTGAGGAGCAGCCTGCATCGTCACGTGGAGCGCTGCTTCCAAAGGTACAGGGCCAGCCGGCCGGCCACCCTCAGATTCTGACGTGCCCAAGGGAGGGTCGTGCCTGTAACTGTGTTGAAAAACGTACTTCAGGCCCTGGCTGGGTAGCTCGGTTGGTTAGAGTAGTGGTCACCAACTGGTGGTCCGTGAGGTCTGAAAGGTTGGCGAGCACTGGGTTAGAGCACTGTCCCGATATTCCAAAGTTGTGGGTCCGATCCCCGGTCAGGGCACATATAAGAAGCAACCAATGATTGCAGAAGTGGGACAACCAATCGATGTTTCTCTCTCTCTCTCTCTCTCTCCCCACCTGTCTTCCTCTCTCTCTAATATAAAAAAACAAAACAAAATCCATTTCAGGGTTTGAGTCTACCCCAGTGATGGCGAACCCTTTTGAGCTCGGCGTGTCAGCATTTTGAAAAACCCTAACTTAACTCTGGTGCCGTGTCGCATATAGAAATTTTTTGATATTTGCAACCATAGTAAAACAAAAACTTATATTTTTGATATTTATTTTATATATTTAAATGCCATTTAACAAAGAAAAATCAACCAAAAAAAATGAGTTCGCGTGTCACCTCTGACACACGTGTCATAGGTTCGCCATCACTGGTCTACCCCCTTGCGAATACAACAGACTAGAGCCGCTAGCAGCCTGTGACTCTAGCACACAACTGTGTATAAGACGTGCTTTGATTACAGAAGATAACACAATCAACGAAGTGCATTTATTAGGAAGATAACTCCAAGTCATCACGAGTGGCGACCGCACAGGGAAAAGATGCCTGACAGAGTCCACGGATTCCGCTTATACCACAAAAGGAGTTTTAAGGCAGTTTAATTCAACGCTGCAAAAACTACATCTGTGACAGAAACATAACACTCAAATGTCCCCAATGCCAACAAATCTCTGAACCAGTCAAGCCGACAGTCACTGTCAGGGGCAGATAAACAGTTTCAAAAGCCACTCAACGTGACGCCCACCCAGAGGGACCCAAACCTAGGTGGTTAATACAGATGGACCACAGCGCCACCTGTAGGCCTCCACACACACGGTTCTATTTCACATGAACACTTTACATTTTGTCTTGGGAAAGCAAATGCACATTAGGTGAGAGAAAAACAGGTGTCACCATCTCGAACCACAAACAGGACTACAGAAAACACGGGGCCAGACGCGGCTACACTGAGATACGCTGCCTTTTCTGGCAGGCCCCTCGCAGGCACTGAGATGAAGCTTAAAAATACGCGGGGGTAAGTTCCGTCTTCCCCTCCGTTGTCACCACCTGGATCAGGCTCCCTGAGCTTGGCCGGTTTTTCTCTGTGATCCAGTCGTGGAAGGTTCTAGAACAAACAAGAAAAGCGTCACATTTTAAAAGCAAAAATCTAACATGTGCTTATATTCCCATCAACGGCTTGGGAGCCGCCATGAAAAGCCACTAAGGCAGTGGTTCTCAACCTTCCTAATGCCGCGACCCTTTAATACAGTTCCTCATGTTGTGGTGACCCCCAACCATAAAATTATTTTCGTTGCTACTTCATAACTGTAATTTTGCTACTGTTATTAATCGTAATGTAAATATCTGATATGCAGGATGTATTTTCATTGTTACAAATTGAACATAATTAAAGCATAGTGATTAATCACAAAAACAGTATGTAATTATATATGTGTTTTCCGATGGTCTTAGGTGACCCCTGTGAAAGGGTCGTTCGACCCCCAAAGGGGCCGTGACCCACAGGTTGAGAACCGCTGCACTAAGGCATCCCGGACACATAACCAGGTCCCCATGATTTCAGCACTTCACTCCTTCTACTTTTCGAGTGGCAGAAGCTGGCAAGATTTGAACGTTCATTTTTGTATTTTCCTGCATTGTTGGAATATGTTATAACACAGTGGTATGATTTTACGTAATTTAAAAAAAACACTTTAGCCCTAACCGGTTTGGCTCAGTGGATAGAGCGTCAGCCTTCGGACTAAAGGGTCCCGGGTTCGATTCTGGCCAAGGGCATGTACCTTGGTTGCGGGCACATCCCCAGTAGGCAGTGTGCAGGAGGCAGCTGATCGATGTTTCTCTCTCATTGATGTTTCTAACTCTCTATCCCTCTCCTTTCCTCTCTGTAAAAAAATCAATAAAAAAATTTTTTTTAAAAAAGCACTTTAGTTCATACGCTGCTATACTACCTTCCCAGAAATTTGAAACAGAGAAAGAAGAAACTCATTCTTTTTTTTTTTTTTTTTTGTACAGCAAACATGTAAGGAACACCTGCAGCTGTATCAAGCAATGGGAAAAAAAAGTACAAAAAATGGACTTTTACAATAAAATACATTAAATGCTAGAACAGGGGCATTTACTAACTCTATGTGGGGAGGGGCAACCAACCCTGCTTGAGGGCGTCAGGGAGAAAAGGCATCAGAAACCCAGGAGGTTGAACACAGAGCTGATGCTTTTTAAAACCTCTCCTGTGGCTGTTGAGTACACCATCCCTCTACCAGTCCCCCAGCCGGGACTCTGCACCCCCTTTAACCGGACAGCACTCAGAGTTCCTGGGACATTCCTGAGTGCCAGGCTGTGCCTTCTAGACCAGAACTGAAGTTCAACTGCCATGTCTCCGGAGCTCCATCCTGAGTGTCGAACAAGCCCGGGGAAGGGACAGGCTCCAAAAGCCAAGCGCCACAGAAACTCCCTAACATGCTGCTATAGGTCATGACCCTGTCTCTGGGGGCGGGGCAGGGCTGGGGGACACTCTCCCGGCCCATGGATGGACCCCCCCCCAACTGTATAAGATTCACACTGATGTACCATGTACACTCAGAGGGGCACAGCGAGGGGCTGGAGCCGCCCAGGCACTGGCATTAGTATTTCTGTGATACTCACTCCACGAGGAAGTCCAAGGGCGTCCAGGAGCTGAAGTCGGCCTCGGGCATGGACTTCCTGTTCATCGGGGTGTCGAGGGTAATCCTGCGGTGCAGAGATAAGCCTGTCATTTGTGTCTCCCCTCGGCAGCCCGGCCTCCTCGGCCAGGAGAACACACCGAGAGCCCCCAACACCACGGGTGGCAGCATCGCATGTGGAGGCATCACGTGGACAATCAGAGCAAGGCCAGGAAGCCGCTGCACACACAGAGGTCAAGTCCGAGTGTAATTCAGGGAGGCGCTTTGTGAACCCCCCGTTACACAGACAGGAACCAAATGGAAGAGCCACATTTTGCCTTATTTTGTTAAATACAGTCTTGCCCGACCGGCATGGCTCAGTGATTGAGCACTGAGCATTGACCTATGAACCAGGAGGTCACGGTTAGGTCAATTCCTGGTCAGGGCACCTGCCCAGGTTGCGGCTCGATCCCCCGTGGGGGGTGTGCAAGAGGCAGCCAATCGATGATTCTCTTTCATCATTGATGTTTCTCTCTCTCCCTCTCCCTTCCACTCTGAAATCAATAAAAATGTATCTTTTTTTAAAAAAAAGAACTACAAGTATTCAAATAAAATGTGTGAACTAAGCTTAATCAGGGAGAAAGGGGAAACAGATGGGAGGAAGAAAAAAAAAACCAAGAAAGAGGCAGGACAGACGGACCCGCCCATCAGCCAGTCCACCACTCTGGCCGCCAGGCTTACCCAACACCGGAAGAAGGCTCTTCAGGGGTGAATTTTAGAGCCAAGGTGAGGGCACACACGAGTCCCTGGGGAAACGGCTCCAGGCCACGGGGACTCTAGGCAGAGGTGGGCAGAGGGGGCAGAGCACTTACGGCAGCACCGCGATGGCCGCAGCCCCGGGCGGCATGCCGCTGTTCTTCCCCGCGAGGCTCTGGCACAGCTGATGGACGGCGCCCTTGGCCATGCCGTAGCCGATCATCCCTGGGAAATGGAGAGAAAACGGTTCAGTGAGCACTGGCCACCGCTGGTGTGCCCGAAGGCCACCACGCCAGGGTCCAGAGGAGGCCGGGAAGAAGGGCAGGATGGACATCTATGGAGAGAGCGTGGAAGGCACGTAACGTTTCAAGTGCACCCACTGTCACCTGACAGTTAACGTTTATCACAAAAGCTGTAAGTTGAGCCTTTTTATTTTTATTGCTGAGAACATCAAGGCTCAGACAGGGTAAGTGACACGCCCAAGCTCACACACACACACACACACACACACACTTGCACTGACACCCCCCCCAGAGGTGAAGGGCCAGGCAAGAGCTGGGTTCTGAACCCCCAGATTGTTAATTGCTTGTGAGCAAAATCGAGCTGTCATTTGGAGTCAGGCCGCACAGGTTCAAATCCAAGCTCTTCCACTTACCACTAAAGAAATCCTGAACTAGTTCTCATTGCCTTGCTAGCCTCAGTTATCCCACCTGTAAAATGGGAATGAAGTACTTAATTCTGAGCTCAGCACACAGTAGGTGCTCAATAAATGTTTCCCATCAAATTCATAGAAGTAACATGCCCAGGCATCCATCTCCCTGGGTAAAGTGTGAGCAATGCTGACATATGTATACAACGCTGCCCACTAGTCTGCGTTTGCCCCCACTGACCAGTGAATGCTTGCTGACTGAACAAGGCGAGCCTTTACTTAGACCCGGTTTCTGCCTGCTCTGCAGACATGTGGCAGGAACAGGGTCTCTCCTCTCCACAGTCCCCCACACACCTAGCTGTGGATGCTCACTAAATGCTGTGAACATCTCTCCTCCTCCACAAAACTTGTTCAGGAGTCAGCAGCCTCTTTAAAAGCTCCCAGCAAGCATGCTCTTGAAAGCAAAACAGCTGAGGAGGCAGCAAAGGTCCAGAGGGAGGTGGGGATCACAGCCCTGCCGAGGGACCAATCACTAAACTGCTTCCACAGCAACCTTGGATTGCAAAAGCAGGTCAAGGTCTCAAACGGTTCTTTAGAAGCATAAGCAGAATATTTCACCATCCCAGGCTTCTCTGTTTAATCAGGGGCCGGGGGCCACCAGTGGTAGGAAAATCGGACAAACTCTGCAGGGGTTCAAAGAAACCAGCTTATGAATCTCCTTCATCCAGCCCCGACCCCAGCACACTCCAGGGCTCACTTCATTCCATTCAAACAACATGAGAGAGGATCTGATGAAGAAAGAAACAAGCGCCCAGCTGGCGTGGCTCAGTGGTGGAGTGTCGACCTATGAACCAGGAGGTCATGGTTCGATTCCCAGTCAAGGGCACATGCCCAGGTTGCGGGCTCGATCCCCAGTAGTGGGCATGCAGGAGGCAGCCTATCAATGATTCTCTCATCATTGATGTTTCTCTCTCTCCCTCTCCCTTCCTCTCTGAAATCAATAAAAATATATTTTTTTGAAACAAGCAACCCGCAACCCTAATGGTTTAATTCTACAGAATTCTACACAATGCAAGTAAGGACATCGTTTGCAAGAAATTCGGAAAAAAAGTATTTTATAAGAAGATAAGTACTTTCTTCCCAATTATAAAATGATCAAGGTAGTCCCTCAAGACTGATTTCCAAACACAGCAAAACAAAAGTGATCACTAGCATTTAACACAGTTTATCCTCCAGAAGGTGACCTACAAATACAACCTTGGAAATAATAGAGTGGGGTTTTCTCAGTATGTTTTCGTTTTTGAACAACTTTTCTTGGGTTTAAAGGATGACAGCCTCTTCGTCGTTTACTTTCAAATTATACATAGATTTCCCCAGATTTTTCTAGGGTCTGAACCAAAGCTGAAAAATTTCATGACTCAAATAAATTTAACAATACCTAACTCAGAACTTAAAGATGAACACAGTTATGAACATCTGCAGCAAAAGTAGCTTAGCAAGAGTAAGTCTGAAATAAATAATCATGCCAGTTCACTTTTACCACTGACTCTGTCATACCTTTCTAAGCCATTCGCATCCATTAAGATGTTTGCAAGTCCTAACTGCCACATAGAATATTTTATTATTTATCCCCATTTTACAGATGACACTATTGAGCCTTAGAGAGGTTAAGTAACTTGCCAAATATCACACAATAGGTGGCAAGATCACCAGAGACACCCAACCTGTGCAGTCCCAGAGCCTGCACTCTTAACCAGTATCCAAAACTATGAACAGCGAGATATTTACAAACCAAAGGAAAGTAGGAGAGTGTTCTGTCCTTCAGAAAAATTAGTCTTTCAAGTCTTGGGTTTTTTTCTTTTTTTAAATGTCAAGCTGCTACTCATTTCTCTACTTACTTTCCAGTGCCTCTGTTCTCCATCACCTTTAATAAAAACCAGAACTCAACCAAGCTAGCATCTGACATTTACACAGCTTTAATGATTGCAATAGACATGGACGGGTAAGATCATAGGCTCTGAGACTCGTAGTAAAAAAACAAGAGACAAGAAATTGTTGGTTCATAAGAGCCTCCCAGTTCAGCGAATTGCATTAAAATGGAAAAAGGTGCCATAACCGGTTTGGCTCAGTGGATAGAGTGTCGGCCTGCAGACTGAAGGGTCCCGGGTTCGATTCTGGTCAAGGGCATGTACTTTGGCTGCGGGCACATCCCCAGTAGGGGGTATGCAGGAGGCAGCTGATCGATGTTTCTCGCTCACCGATGTTTCTAACTCTCTATCCCTCTCCCTTCCTCTCTGTAAAAAATCAATAAAATATATTTTTAAAAAAAATAAAATAAAATGGAAAAAGGTGCCCTAGTTGGTTTGGCTCCGTGGATAAAGCGTCGGCCTGTGGACTGAAAGGTCCCAGGTTCAAGGGTATATGCCTGGGTTGTGGGCTCGATCCCCAGTGGGGGGCGTGCAGGAGGCCGCCAATCAATGATCCTCTCTCATCATTGATGTTTCGATCTCTCTCTCCTTCTTCCTTCTTCCTTCCTCTCTGAAATCAATAAAAAATATTTTTTTTAAAAAAATGGGAAAAGGTGCTCAAGCTCTCCAGCACACCAAAGAGGCCGAAAAGCAGCCCCCGCTTTTATTAAAGAAGAGTTCACTTAGGTAGTAGAGGTGGACACTTTCTGCCTCTGGGCTGTCCCCCCCAAACTGCCACTTAAGTTCCTTTAACCCTACCTGAAAGGGAGTATTATAGGTTGAATTGTGCCCCCTAAATTCATATGTTAAAATCCTAAACCCCCGTACCTCAGAATGTGGCTGTACTTGGAAGTGGGGTCTTTAAAGAGGTCATCAAGTTAAATTGAGGTCATTAGGGTGGGTGCTACCGGTGTCCTTATGAGAAGAGGAGACTGGGGCCCAGATGGGCACAGAGCATGCGAGGACACAGGAGAAGACAGCCATTGACAAACCAAGGAAAGAGGCACCAGGAAGAAATCAAGAAATCGACCCTGCTGACACCCTGATCTTGAACTTCCGGCCTCTAGAATTATGAGACGAGTGTCTGTTGTTTAAGCCTCAGGGGAACTTGGTTATGGCAGCCCTAGCAAACAACACGAGGAGCAAAACATGCAAACAGAACTTGGATCTGCCTGATGCACTGGGAAAAGCACACAGTTTAGAAGTGATGGGGGTTCTGGTTCAAAGCAAGGTTACAACTTACTTACTGCAGAAACCCAGACAAGTGAATTAACCGTGCTCCGCTTTAGCTCCCTTACCAATAAACTGAAAAAGATCTCGAATGCCATCGGCCCCAGGATCCCATGAGAATACACGGAAGTGAAGTGGCCTACGAGAAACTGGCCCTGTGCTGGGCACCTCGCACATGTTAAGGCCTCCAGTGCTTACAGCTGCTCCTCAAGGCAGACGCTACTGTCACTAGTTACAGTGACTCCGGCAGAAATCTGGTTAGATACGTGATTTGTCCCTCTGGGTGGCCTGCAGGGATCGGGCTGAAACCCGCAGTCCAATGCCGCCTGCAGCTCCTACCTGCCGCTCCCGCTCATCCAGGCCCCACTGTGCCTGCCGCAGGCTCGTGCCCCATCAGTCCTGATCGGGGGAGGCTCGTGCTGCCACAGCAACACTCACCAGCCATGAGCCCTGCATCTGGTGCCCTCCCAAGGGGAGTGGCCTGCGGGATCGGGCTGAAACTGGCTCTCCGACATCCACCGAGGGGTCCCGGATTACAAGAGGGCACAAGCCAGGCTGGGGGACCCCACCAGTGCACGATCGAGCTGGGGAGAGACCGCAGGAGGGCTCCAGGAAATGTCCGGCCCATCTTGCTCAGTCCCAATCGGCTGGACCCCAGCTGCAAGCTAACCTACCAGTTGGAGCATCTGCCCCCTTGGTGGTCAGTGTACATCATAGCCAGCGGTTGAGCATCCTTAGCATATCATTAGCATATTACGCTTTGATTGGTTGTTTGGTTGTTCTGCCATTTGGTATATTTGCATATTACCCTTTTATTATATAGGATTTGTACCTACTCCAGCACCATTCATACCCAGAGTGGATCATGGATAAATAAACCAGATTGGAGGGGGGTAAAGGGGCAGATGGCAGCATTCCTTAACCACCAGGAAGATGAATTCAGGAAGCAAAGGAAGCAAAACCCACCCACACAAAGCACCCCAGAAGGGAAAGGGCTTCAACATTCCCCGTGTCATCGAAGTGCCCCGCAGCCCCAGCGAGCAAGCACTAGCACTCCCATTTCACAGAGGGGGGAATGGAGGCTCACCAGGAGTCCCGTCCAGGGCGGCCTTGGCACCCGCCAAGGTCAGGAGGCCTCCATCCTTGAGGTGCTTGGTGGCCAGGTGGCTGGAGATGGTGGACGTCCACATGCTCTGCTTCCACATGAGGTCGCAGTTTTTGAAGAGAGCTGAGGGAGGAAACACAGGTGGGCTCAGCCTCGGCGGGAGGAGCCTGACAGCTGAGTCGCTCAGGGCGAAGACACTGGGGAAGCACCAGCCTCTCCCGCCCGACGACGGGGTCTGGTACGAGCAGCAAGGGCTCTGAGGTCAGAGACGCAGGTTCGAATCCAGGCCACCAGTCCCAGCTTGCTCACCTGGAAACTGGCACATTTCAGCCAGCAAGTGCAGACTGTGAACAGTCTGCGGGACTGCCCATCAGAGAGGGTCCTGCTTTAGGTGGGCGTTAGGTTTGTTGTAGAACCTGCATGTCTAAGTCAGGTTTGACTGATGATAAAAAGCTGAGGGACCATTACCACAAGGACATAGAGGGCTTTCACAAAGCTTTCAGAGAGGGTCCTGCTTTAGGTGGGCGTTAGGTTTGTAATAGAACCTGCATGTCTAAGTCAGGTTTGACTGACGATAAAAAGCTGAGGGGCCATTACCACAGGACATAGAGGGCTATCACAAAGCTAAGGTGGGCGTTAGGTTTGTTGTAGAACCTGCATGTCTAAGTCAGGTTTGACTGATGATAAAAAGCTGAGGGACCATTACCACAAGGACATAGAGGGCTTTCACAAAGCTTCATCATTTTCAAGGCCAAAAGTTTAATGCTGGCTTTAAAGACCCTTTCAAAGAAAGCTGAGCCCTGGCCAGTGTGGCGCAATAGTTAGAGCGTCGGCCCACACACCGAAGGGTTGCGAGTTCGATTCCGTTCAAGGGCACATATTTGGGTTGCAGGGGTGCTCCCTACCCCCGGTTGGGAGGTAACCAGTCGATGTGTCTCTCTCACATTGATGTTTCTCTCTCTCTTTCTCCCTCTCCATCCCTCCCTCCATTCCACTCTCTCTGAAAAGCAATAGAAAAAATATCCTCAGGTGAGGATTAACAAAAACAAAAAAAGCTGAAATGACAACATTTCACACTTACTATAACTCTCTGGCCTCGCTAAAAATGCAAGAAGAAGTGGCGACGGGTAACTTTGGCGGCTGGGCGGGCGGCCGTCCCGTCCAACCCCCCCACCACAAGGCACAAAGATCCCAGTGAGGCTGTGCCCATGACCCAGGAAGGAAGCCCCCATCCAGCGGGGGTCTTCCCCCAGGGGGACAACCAGGAATCGCGTTTCCCTGCAGAAAAGGACTAGAAAAAAACTGATGGACCCACACTTACCACTCCTTGTCCCCAAAATACACCAAGGGCCATCAGGGTGTTTTGCCCAAACCCCACAAAATATCACTTTCACATTCAAGTGTGGTTCACAGAAAATCGATTCCTTTTTACACGGCTTTGGCTAATACATGTAGAAGGAATGACAGAATTAGGACAGTACCATTCTCCAATGCCGGAAGCCAATTCCAGCAGGTCATACTTGCAAGAGTTTCATCAAAAGGTTGATGGAACTTGGGGACTCAACCGGGTTGAGTCACACATGCAGTCACCTGTTGGGAATGGCTGAGGGCATTTCCCCAAACCTGAAAAGGGATGATTGCTTGGCTGCCAGACAGCTCAGGGCATCTGAATCTACATGTTATTGCCTCCTACTGGCCAAACACCTGAACAGCCATAGGCTAATTCCCCCAAATCTGACAATGCTTCTGTATACGAAACCCTGACCCTTTGAAGTGTATCTCTCTGCCGCGCCTCAGGACAAATTGTGTTAATGAAAACCATGGGGTCCTGAGACTAGAATTTAGATCTTAGTTTCCTTTAAGCTAAGCTCCTCTGACCCCCAAATGCCTTTCAAAATTATGCTTCGTCTCTGGACTCCTATTTAATCTACACACAGCCTTCTCCAGATTGCTGAACCCTTCTTGATGCTAGGACAAGAACCCTGGCACTCCAACCCCCACTGGAATCACTGACTCAGGCAGGGATAATCCATGGATGCTTAAAACCCTTAGATTTTATAGAAATCTGGGATTCTCGAGGTGTTTGGGAAGAGGATATTCACACTCAATGCCAAAGCACCGTCCCACGGGTCACTTACTAATTGCAAACAGAAAACGGACCTTTACAATGGAAGCCTATCGGCTGCCACCTTAACCCATCGGCAAACGGGGCATCACCGGGGGTGGTAGGGCCATCTGACACGGTGACAGTCCCACTGGGATTAGTAAGAAGCACACATGACTCAGGAAGAATTCTCGCCTCCAAGATGCTTAACCGGATCCTAAGCAAGTCCCAGACGTAAATTCCAGTGCACCGGAAATACTCGGGCTGGATGAACCAGGTGAAGACACCTTAGAGCAGCGCTCCTCAACCTGTGGGTCGTGACCCCTTTGGGGGTCGAACGATCCTTTCACAGGGGTCGCCTAAGACCATCGGAAAACACATAAATTATATAT
>NW_005370024.1:312468-319516 GCF_000412655.1 Myotis brandtii | reverse complement strand
TTTGTAATTGGGGGTCACCACAACATGAGGAACTGTATTAAAGGGTCGTGGCATTAGGAAGGTTGAGAACCACTGCCTTAGAGAAACAGTGAGATACATTCATATGAAAACTGCCCTGCCTCACCAAGTCTATCACCGGGGGGAAAAAATTCTACATTAAGAGACTAAAAACAACAACAAAAGGAGGCATAAACCCTGATGCTTAGGGGGGAAAAAACTCTAAAAGCTCTGGAATAAATTGGGGAATTTGAATGCGGTTGAATATTATTAATCTTACAGAATGACTATTACTTTCCTTAGCTATGATAGCAGTATTATGATGATGTAGGAAAATGAGCATATTCTTTGGGGATGCATGCTGAAATGAGCAAAGTGTTCATTTACTCGCAGCAAGTGGTTAACAAAAAAATGCCCACACACAGCACCCCTGCGGAGAGCCAGGGAGCAAGGACAGCAATGTCAGCAGTTACCGAATCCAGACGGAGGGGGCGGGTGCTCCCTGAACTCATCTTCCAGCTTTTCCGTGTGTTTGCAAATGTTCATAATAAAAAGTTGGAAAATGGCCCTGACCGGTTTGGCTCAGTGGAGAGAACGTTGGCCTGCGGACTGAAAGGTCCCAGGTTCAATTCCAGTCAAAGGCATGTACCTTGGTTGCGGGCACATCCCCAGTAGGGGGTGTGCAGGAGGCAGCTGATCGATGTTTCCCTCTCATCGATGTTTCTAACTCTCTATCCCTCTCCCTTCTTCTCTGTAAAAAATCAATAAACTTAAAAAAATAAGTTGGAAGATGTACTCGGCATTGATACAAGCTCAATGTTGAATCCTTCTGACCTGCGGAACGATCTCTCCATGTCATACACATCCCCCGATCCCCAGGAATAAGCCCTGTGAGATTAGGGCGGGAACAATGCTGATTTCATCCTGCCTTTACACCTCCAGCTCAATGTCCCCTCCCCTAACCCTGTTGATGGGGAGTTGCTTCTCCAGCTGTGAAAGGGGGTGGTCGTCCCTACCTCACAGAGCTACTCTACAGCGTCTGGGAGACACGCAGGAAAACATCTGGCCTGGCACACAGAACCGACCCAGTCCCCGCCCCCCGGACAAAGAGCAGAGCGGAGTGAATGATCAACTCAGAAAAGGACTCACACTTGGACTTGGCATTGCCCCCGGCCCAGCCTCCAGCCACACAAAGGATGGCGTCCACCTTCTCTTCACCCAGGAGCTTCCCGACATCAGCAGTCACCTGAACCGAAAAGGACGAAAAGAGGCGTAAATCGCCGGGGAAACCTTAACAGGCTGACGCCTTCAGACACTTCAGTTTATTTTCCACTTTCTCTGAAGACGGGTAACAGCACCTGGCAAGGAACACTTTGAAAACTAAATGTAGGACAAACCTACGATGACCATTTGGGTTAGTAAAACCCACCCACATTTCAATGTGCTTTTTATAAAGCAATCTAGAATCTTCTTTTTAATTTTTGTTGATTTCAGAGAGGAAGGGAAATAGAAACATCAATGATGAGAGAGAATCATTGATCTGCTGCCTCCTGCACGCCCCCCACTGGTGATCGAGCCCACAACCCCAGCATGTGCCCTGACCAGGAATCAAACCGTGACCTCCATGTTCATTGGTCAATGCTCAACCAGTGAGCAACACCGGCTGGGCCCTCCCTCCATTCTTAAGCCTTGTCCTGTTGCCAAGAGCCCAGAGCCCAGAGCCCAGGGGCCGGAAGTTGGATCACCTCCCCTGACATCTGCTCTACTTTTTAGGAAAGCACGGAGCCCACAGCAACAATGCAACTGTTGGACTTTTTTTATTTTTTACATCTAGGCATTTCTTAATTCCTCCCCCTTAAATGTTGCTTTCTGCCCAATAGTTTTCTATAAATAAATGTCATGCCTTCCTGGCTTCTGCATCTCTTCACTGTCACTAGTGAACTGCTGCCCAGGGGGCCAATTTTATACGTATTAGGGTTGAATTTCCTCTTCTAGAGCTTCACAAACAAAAACTGGATGTTGTGCTATTGTCCAGAAAATTCCTAACTGAGGGGCGGGGAGGGGCGAGAAGTTAAAGAGTTTAAAAGTTCTGTATAATCAAGTCTCAGATACAAGCAACTTCACATTCAAAAAGCACATAGACATCAGCACCCGCAACTAACAAGAGCAGAGGAGACACCGACTGCAGGAACCACTCTGCCAGCGGCTCTCAGAGCCCAGGGCTCCCCTGCACTTAAGTCCAGCTTTGGTTACTTTATTCGCATGGAGCTGCTTTGCTGCAAGGCAGCTTAGCATGCAGTTAGGAGAGCAGGCATCCAACCCCACTGCCCGGTTCAAATCCTGGCTGTGCCACCTCCCACCTGTTTGACCCGAGCAAATCCCAGGACCTCTCTGTGCCTCAGACTCCCCATCCCTAAAAGGAAGATAAATTAGAAACTTTGTTCTGAGGGGTTACAGACATTCAGCAAGTTAATGTGAATAAAGCACTTAGAATGATGCCTGACACAACAATGCCATGTCCATTAAAGCCAATAGTGCAGGAAACATCGGGACCAGGTTATGGAAAGTAAGAACAGAGGCCGTGGCCCGTGTGGCTCAGTCGGTTGAGTGCTGTCCCAGGCACCTAAAGGTCACTGGTTAAATTCCCGGTCAGGGCACACACCCAGGTTGTGTGTTCAATCCCTGCATAGAGGAGGCAACCGATCAATGTTCCTCTCTCACATCGATGTTTCTCCCTCCCCCTTCCTCTTTGTCTAAAATCAATCAAATAAAATAAAAACATATTCTAAAAAGAGAAAAGTAAGAGCAACAAAAATCTACCTTCTGGAATAAGGCAGCTGGCTTTTTATATTCTAGCCCCATGGTCGGCAAACTGCGGCTCGCGAGCCACATGCGGCTCTTTGGCCCCTTGAGTGTGGCTCTTCCTAAGCCTTAGGAGTACCCTAATTAAGTTAATAACAATGTACCTACCTATATAGTTTAAGTTTAAAAAACTTGGCTCTCAAAAGAAATTTCAATCGTTGTACTGTTGATATTTGGCTCTGTTGACTAATGAGTTTGCCAACCACTGTTCTAGCCTATGTCAAACTCATGCTTTAGAAAGACGAAGTGAGCAGGACAGTATGCTCATGGGTTTTATTTTAAATTTATACATGTGCATGTCTGGAGCAATGGACTGAAAGGAAATCTCACAACACATTAACTGTATAATGGGACTAGACACGATTTCTCCCTTCTTTTTATTTTACTCTATTTCCTACATCATACCTACATCACTTGTAACATTTTTAAATGTGTTATAAAAAATGGCTAAGGACCACAAAACCTTGGGCCCCCAACCATGTTTAGATTACTCGGGAGAGTGCAACTAAACAAAAAATAGAGCCTGGACTTATTCAAGTTGTTCATGAGTTGTTAACAAGTCTCTTGTTCGGCGATTCATGCTCCTCCGTCACCAAATAGCTTATGTATCTGAAACTCAGTCCCTTGGCTGTAAAGGGGGCTGCCACCCCCTGCCGCCTGCCTCACAGGGTGCCTGTGTAAACACAGCCCATCGCACGAAGAAGGATGTCATTTCCTGGGGGATGTGGGCTGGAGCGCTGGCGCCAGGAACCCAGAAAGCACGTCCTTCGGGCAGTCTGTGGGAGCCACTTACGAGCATCTCAGCTACTGATACCTACACATCCATCGAGCTGCTGAGAGAGCTTCCTGCTGGGGAGGGACACTGTCTCGGGGTCACAGGGGGAGTGCACCAGTGACTGAAATATTTACAGGTTTTTGTTTGATTTCTTGTGTTATGATAAGCACATCATTTTATAATTCAAAATAACCTGCTTCATCGGTATTCTTGCTTTGAGCTAGGATCCTCACTTTTTTAGAATGCACCCTAAATAAATAATCAGAGATGGGGACAAGGACGTTCGCCACTTATTAATGGTAAAAGTAAAAAATTGCAAAAAAGTTAAATGTACATGTGGAAACTAAGAAAATGGTGGCCAATCCACAATATAAAAAAATTACATGTTGACACAGAGGGTTTTTATTTTTAAGAGATTGAAGAAGTACTGAAATTAAATAAAATTTTATTTAAAAATGTTAAAAGCTGATCATAAAATATAAAACACAAGATGATTTCAACCTGTAACGCTAATAGGATCCATAGGAAAGACAAGAAAATCGGCCAAAATGTGAATATTCAGCTAGCTAGACACAAATTATGGGTAATATATCTTCATTATATTTTTTTCCACTTTTTCCAAATTTCCCTCAATGGGTACACATGGCTTTCGTAATTAGAGAAATAATACTCGAAAAAGGGAAGAACACATGGCCAGTGGAGACCTATTCCCAGGGCTCCCCCCACACAGGCTTGGGGGGGGCCTTTTCTGGAATTACCTGGTCAGCTTGCTCAGTAAACGAGTCTGTCATTCTAACGACGACACTCGCGCTGGCCTCTTCATTCTCCACCACGTCGATGCTGGCCACCCACTGGAGTGAAGAAGGAAACAGCTTTGGTCAGAGACAATAGTTGTGATTCCTTTAAAGAGCCATGCCCAGAAATGGGGGCTGTAGGGGGCAGGTGACAGGCTTAGAGGAAAACCCACTAGAGAAAGGATCCAGCTACTGACTTCTCGCACATACGGGGACGTCTGACCTAAGCCAGTCTACCCCAGCCCAGCCCAACCCAGCCCAGCCCAGCCCATTCCGCCTCCGAACTCCTCATCTTCCTCTCCTTCCACTCTCAACTCTGAAAGCCAAACCCGAACTTCCAGAGGACCCCCCCGCCCCAACCAGGGTCCGCAAACTTTTTCTGTAAAGGGCCAGAGAGGAAATATTTTCGGCTTTGCTGGCCCTATGGTCTCGGTTGCAACTGCTCAACTCCACTGTTATAACGAGAGAACAGCCACAGGCCACAGGCGAACGAATGAGCGTGCCTGTGTTCCAATAAAACTTCAAGTGCCAAAGTATGAATTTCATATAATTTTCACACGTCACATGATATTCCTCTTTTAACCTCTTTTCAACCATTTAACAATGTGAAACCAGTCTTAGCTCTTGGGCTGTACAAAAACAGACAGCAGGCTGGATCTGGGCCGTGCGGGGCGAGAGTTTTGGACCCCTGCCCCCAGCACAGAGGGAGGGAGATCAGGCAGACCAGGTTTGAATCCTGCCTCTGTCAGACAGTGGCTTTCTTCAGCTCATGCTCTGCAGAGGGTCCTCGCCTGCACAGTGCGGTTAGCAATAAACTCGGTTAGTGTGAGAATTAAATGAAACAGAGGAGGCTGCGGCTGCCAGCCCAGGTGACACATGGATCTTACTCGGAGAGGGCCAGGGCCCTGAGGCCTGAACGCCCAGAGATAAAGATCTCTACCAAGCTTTGGAGAACACAGCCTCCATTCAAGAACACTCACTGCTTCTGTCACCAGCCATGGGAGAGACTGACACAAAGAAAAGGTTCCATCCCAGAGCTCCCAGGAATGAAGGGGGTGGGGACAGTCTAAGGTAAATCAGTTCACAAATCAAAGGTAAAGCAAAGTACCCCCATCATGGGGAGTGCCCCCCTCCACCCCCGCCGAAGGGGAAACCACAATCCTCGCATCTGTAACATGTGGATACCAACAGGACTATGTAGTAAAATTATTGCGTAGAGTAAAAAACAAAGAGTACGTAAGAGATCTGAAACACGGTGCTTGGCCTGGCTGGAATCCTTAAACTTTACAATGGTCACCACCTCCCATCTATGCAGACTTCCTAGCTTCGAGAGCAGGTGTGCGGCAGGAAGGGGTGGTGTGTTTATTAGAAGCATATTCCTATGCCAGAGTCTGAGCCAGAAAACCCTGGGACCCTCTCTCTCTGGCCCCAGGGCACCCTCACCCAGCAGCTGCTGCGGCTGTGCTAACTGATCCCTCAGAACAACTCCCCAGAGCTCCAGCGTGGACTTTGAGCGAGTGACAGCTGCAGCAGGAAGACACAGGGCAGAGTCTCCACTGGGAACGCACTGATCCCGCTGGGAGGCTGGGGTCAGGGTTCCTGGCCTGTGACCAGCTCTGTTCCTACAGGGCCACCTTCAGGGAGTGAACCTGATTTGCAAAGTAGCTGAAATCGTCTACTCATTGAAGAAGCCTCCCGTGTTTGAAGGGCTGAGCCTTCGCAGTATCAGGTCCAATGGAGCTAAAGGAGCAGGAGTCTAGATCTGTATCTCAATAACAGGGGAGAAAGAAACTGCTCTCCCCTTCTAGATTCTTCCAGCTGGCCTAATAATGAAATCAACATGAGAGATTAACAAGGGAAAATAACTAAATTTAATTGCATATGTACATATGGGAACCCCACACAGATAAGGTCAGAGACAGAAAGTTAAAATGAAGTATAAGTTACATTCTGAGCTAAGGATGAGGCTAGGGTACCTTGGGGCCTCAGAGGAGAGAAAGGTCATTCAAAGGACATAAGAACAGCAGGTGTTCAGTAATCAGAAGTTTGCACTGCCCTATACATTGGTCCTAAAAAATATTTTTCTGGTGATGACTCTTATTACGGGTAAGACCCCTAATTTAAAATTTTTAAGGGAGAGGTAAAAGTTTCTCTTGAACCCACAGGGTCTCTAGCCTTTGGTTCAAAATAATTCACGTGCCAAAGTGACATATCTTGGGGAAGCCTCTCATGAACCCCTTCAATATACAAAATAAATACGTATACCAATAATAGCTAACATTTAAACATCTTTTACCTGGAGTCAGGTAAATTTACACGCTAGGGCACCAATGACCTCATTTCATCCTCACAACTCCCCTAAGGGGCAAATACCATCATTATCCCCATTTTACAGACGAGGAAACGGGTTCGTGGAAGTTAAGTTCACGGTAGCAGGACTAGTAACCAGGGTCAGGCGGTATAGTTTCCCAATCCTTCCTTCTTCTCTCCCCCTGGCCCCTCACCTGCGCTCCTCTTCCTCTGGCTCTGCAATTCTCCCCTGAGTCATGCCGGGCTTCCCGGGCCCGGCGGCGGCGGAGACCCAGGGGCAGCCGCCCCCACCCGCTTGGAGCAAAGGCCG
>NW_005370024.1:303590-312077 GCF_000412655.1 Myotis brandtii | reverse complement strand
GGTATGGGGGACTGGCGTGCAGGGCGCGGGGCTAAGGCCGTAGCGGTGGAGAGCAGGAGGGCGGGAGTGGGATGGCCCCGGCCATCATCTCAGGATCAGAGAATGGGAGTCTACTGGCGAGAGAAGACAATCCACGAGTGAGAACATATGTAATACCTTCATCAATAAAGAAAGAAGAAAAAAAAGTACAAATTGACAATTACAAAATAGTCATGAGATAAAATAAAGTACATCATAAGAAATATAGTCAATAATATTGTAACAGCTATGTTGTACACCTGACACTAATAGAATATTGTATGTCAACTGTAATTAAAATATTAAAAATTAAGTTAAAAACTAAAAAAAAAAAAAAGACAAACCATGAGTAATACAGTTTTCCTCTAAGTACAAGTGAAGGCTACTGCCTGGCCACCCTGCTTAATAGCCTCAGTCTCCTCGCCAGTAAAAGGGGAATATAATGGCCTAGCTGCCTTTGGTTTCGGAAAGGGTTTTAAAAGCTAGTACTACAGCTGTGTGGCTCTAAATAGTAGTAGGAGTTTAATAAATGCCGATTGAGCATTAGTAATATTGACATTTTTGCCACCACTTATGTTACAATTCATTGGGCCTCTTAGAGATTGTGAGTTCCAGGCTTCTTGCATTTTGGGAGTAAGTGGGATATTTTAATATCAATTTGGGGGGGCATATTTAAGCATTAAAATTTACCAAACCAATGATACAAAAATTGTAGCATACTGTAGTTTAAGTGTTTGTATCTCCCAAATTAATGCTTTTAATAAAAATAAATACTGCTTACTTAAAAATATGAGTACGTAACAGGCCTCTGGTCTGATGGGAACACAAGTTCAATGGTGTCAAGTCCTATAATATTATCCTTGGACCTCTGTGACTGTGTGTAAGCCCCACCAAATGGTACCACCTGCCTCACCAATAGGCATTTGCTCTCTTGCAAATAGTTCACTCTGTGCCCCTCATACAGGGTTTCTCAATCACAGCACTGTCGGTTCTGTGCGGGCCATGGGTTGGGGGTGGGGGGGGGGCCATCTATCCTGTGCCTTCTAGGATGCTTACAGCATCTCTGGTCTCTACCTCCTAGAGGCCAGGAGCAGCGCCCCACACCCTGGTCATCACAATCAAAAATATCACCAGGTATTTCCAAATGTCCGGGAGGGGGGAAGGCAAAATCACCCTTAGTCGAGAACCGCTGTCCTAACTCTGTTGTAACCTTGCCAGCAGGATCCCATATCACACACCTCTGTGTCACCCTCCACACAAACACAGGGCCCTGTACCCAGCACACATGCACGTTTATGCAATAAACTTGTGCCAGATACGGCATGCAGGAGTACGTCATGAGAGAACAGGCTGCATCCTGTAATTCATTTAATTATCAGAAGCTTCATTACCAGCAATAGGATTACTGGGAGACTGGATGGGGCGAACGCCGGTTATTTAGGGCCCTCTATATGCCACGCGCGTGTTAAGTGATCTTCATGGGCCATTTCATGTTACCTCGCACCGCAGTCCTATGACAGGTTAGGAAACGGAGTCATGAGAGTCCCGGGCACGTGCCCAGAAGAGTAGGAATTTGAACCCAGGCCTTTCATGGTTCTGCTCAACCACATCTCCAATGTCACGCCAAGGGCTTGTTGGGAATCAGTTGTTTCCCAGAGAGTGTTTCTAAACAGAATGGCTTCACCTCTGAAACATCAAAAGTTGACATGGGTACATCATTTGGGGCCAAAATGTGATGCAAAAGTATTGCGCATGTCCTGCCTCTCAGAGCACGCTTCATGTTAAAACAGAATGTCATTATTGGCAAAGTATTCATGTGTCAAGAACTCTTTTTTTTTTACTTTATTTTAAATTTTATTTCCCAATTACAGTTCCCTTTCAATATTATTTTGCATTAGTTTCAGGTGTACAGCATAGTTTACAAAATGTTTCTCCCAATATTTCCAGTACCCACCTGACACCATACATAGTTATTACAATATTATTGACTGTGTCCCCTATGCTGTACTTTGCATCCTCATCACAATTTTCTAACTACCAATTTGTGTGTCCTAACTCTGCAAAACTGGGGTTTTTCAAAGTAAATGCCTTTAAAAAATTCCTTCTCTCATCTCTCATCTATCTCTCCATGGTGTCTTTTGGGGAAGAGGTAGCACTGACATTGTTTCAAATACAGTGGGGCCTTGACTTACGAGTGTCCCGACTAACGAGTTTTTCGAGATACGAGCCGTCTCTAGGCTGATTTTTTGCTTTGAGTTGTGAGCTAAAATTCGGGTTACGAGCCAGCTTCAGATACCCCACCGCTAGTTGGCGCAGCGAACGTCACAGTGAACGCCACAACATCAGCCCAGCATCACGTGTCTCACTCGTTCACTGTTGATTTGACATACGAGTAATTTGAGTTACAAGCTCCGTCAGGGAACGAATTAAACTCATAAGTCAAGGCCCCACTTTACTTTAAGGTCATTGTGATGAAGATGAGCTATTGCAGGTCAAAGACCTGACCCCAGTTATAGATGATGAAGATGAGCTATTGCAGGTCAAAGACCTGACCCTCAGTGTTCTCAGGAGAGAAATGGCTGGAATAGTCAGTACATCCCCCGCCTCCCACAGAGGGTTATGGAGCATCAGGGTGGGCAAGCCCTGGGAAAGCCCTTTGCAGGTGGTAGAGCTCTGCAGAAGCTTCGGGGAGGGGGGCTCTTCTTTGTGTTCGTTGTGGAGACACCACAGACGTGAACCCCAGTTATAGGGAAGGGACCTGGCTTTCCATTCTCCTGTCCCACTTCCCCCTCGGCACTCTCCAGCTGAGGTCCCCGAACCTCCTGTTGGTTAGCAAGGAACGCTGGGGAGCCCCCCTCCAGACTTCTGTGACCAAAAAGGAATTTTTCCGTGACGCTTCTGCCCAATCTTGCTCCCCAAAGCCATTGCCAGTCTCACAAGATACTTTTTAAAATATATTTTATTGATTTTTTACAGAGAGGGGTAGAGAGTTAGAAACATCGATGAGAGAGAAACATCGATCAGCTGCTTCCTGCTGGGGATGTGTCCACAACCAAGGTACATGCCCTTGACCAGAATCGAACCTGGGACCCTTTAGTCCACAGGCCAACGCTCTATCCACTGAGCCAAACCGGTAGGGCTGTCTCACAAGATATTAAGGTAACATTAAAGCAATACACCACAAGTCAACATTTTTAAAGCTACAGTATAAGAAATAAGGGACTTTCTTTTCTAGTGCCTGCAGATTAAAAGAAAAAGAGAGGAAGAGCCCAGTGGGGGGATCATTATTTGCTAACACGTTGGAAAATCACGTTCCTTTCCCATTTCAGTGATGCTACAGGCAGGGGGCGGAAGAGAGGACTATAGTGCGGGACCCGGGCTGCAGTCTTACCCATGGCAGATTCACCCAGGAATACATCCAGGAACCACCGTAAAGCCCGGTTTACACACGTCAGTTAAAAGCCTTCGGCACAGAAGTCATCTCACGGTATTTCTGACAGCGGTGACATCTTAGAGAAAGAAGTGCCCTGCACGCATCGGAGTGATCGACATTCGACACCATGCATTGTTGGCAATATTCAAGGGCTAATCATTCCACTTTCTTCCTTCCACTGTAGGCATTTTGGATGATTGCTGGTGTCTCTTTATAGTCAGATCTGCCTGGTTTTGCCTGCTAATAACATCTTCGTCGTGAAGAGGACCACACCAGGGTTATTTAAATACTTGAAACGAGGAACAATTAAACCCTGGGCTGAAACATTAGTCTAGTGGGAGGTATAGGGTTACTTCCTTCAGTAACACACTCATCTACCCTCTCGGGTGAAGACCGTCTCTCAGAGGCTTAGGGACGTGGTTGTAAACACCGGCCGTGGACGCAGGCGCTGAGGGAGGACCCGCGGATGGACTTGGGATCTTGAAATGTTGGGTTTTGAAGAGCCGACCTTGGGCCAGAGGGTCATCGAGTGCCTGGAAGATGTCAACAGCCCCCGCTGCGGCTCAGACGCCTGGGGGGTGACCCGCACCCACTAGGATGCCTGGATGGTTCAAGAAGGTGTGGTACGGGCTGGCATCACTACTCAGCTTCGCCTCCTTCATCCTCATCATTGTTGCTCTGGTGCTGCCCCACTGGCTGAGTGGGAAGATCCTTTGTCAGACGGGAGTGGACCTGGTCAACGCCACCGACCCAGAGCTGGTCAAATTCATTGGGGACATTTACTACGGGCTCTTCCGAGGGTGCAAGGTGCGGCAGTGCGGGCTCGGGGGCCGCGAGTCCCAATTCACGAGTGAGTATGTTCGGGGCAGGAAAGATGCTTTAGATTCTAACACTTAATTTTCCAAATCGGGAAAGGTGCTTATGTCTAAATGTGGAGTTTGACTTCTGCCTCACCCTGAGACACAGTGACAAAATCCACACTCACCCAGGGGTTCTTGTTCAGCACTAAGAAGAGACCTTTTTTCCCCTGTGAACGCTCGTAGAAACATTAGAAATAGGGACTTGTATTCCTTTTCGTTTACCACTATTAATAATAGCTAGTAAAATATTGAGTGCTTACATGTGGCAGACATTCTGCTAGTGCTTCACACAGCTGGTCTCTTAAGCCTTACAACAAATTTATAAAGAGGGAATTATTAACGATCCCATTTTACAGAGGACTACACTGAGGCTCAGATAGGTTGCATAACTTGCCTGAGGCCGCCCAGCCAGGAAACAGCAGAGCAGAGAGGGACTTCCTGGCCACGCCCCCTGCCTCAGGCACTCCCAGCCAGACCCACAGGCAGGTGCAGTAGGCTGCAGGCAGAAACCAGCCATCAGGGAATGTGGCAACTGCTTCCACTTCTGTTTATATAAAAGCTTGGGAGTCTGCCCGGCTGGTGTGGCTCAGTGGTTGAGTGTTGACCCATGAACCGGGAGGTTATGGTTCAATTCTTGGGCAGGGCATGTGCCCAGTTTACAGGCTTGATTCCCAGTGAGGGGCATGCAAAAGGCAGCCGATCAATGATTCTCTCATCATTGATGTTTCTATCCCTCTCTCCCTCTCTCTTCCTTTCTGAAATAAAAAAAAAAAAAATTAAAAATTTTGTAGTATGAGAAAAGCAAATGGGCTCTGTGCTGGGCTCTGGAATCAGACTACCCCGGTTCAAAGCCTAGCTTGCATGTTTGCTGGCAGGAGACCTCAGGCAAGGCTGCTGGCCATGAACGTGGGCGGGCACGAGCATCAGCTGACAGGCACTAGTGTTGGCTGGCATCCAGTGTCACGTCAGAGCTGCTCTGGATGTAAATAGAGCAGGACTCCATGGCTGGTCTTCTGGAAAGAAAAAACAAAAACAAAAAAGGCAATATCCTGCAAGCCTTTGGAGTCAGATTGCTGGTGAGAACAGAGTTCTACAAAATACAAAATCAAAATTACTCAGCATATTGCTGAGAATAAGGAATTTTATTCATTATTTGATTTTATATTTCAAAATTGTAGTTCTTAAGAACCTGACCAGGGTTAGTATCTTATTAAATGTATAAAGACAGAAGCTGGGCCATTGACAAATACTCTAATACAAATTGACATCATTTAAATACATGAAGGAAATACATATTTTGTTACATGCATTCAAGAAAATAGGAATAGTTGCATTTACCTGGCAATTAAATTAGAATGGGATAGTGAGGATATTGAAATATATAGCTCTATTAAAAACATAACATAGCCCTGGCCAGGTGGCTCAGCTGGTTGGCGTGTCATCATGTACAACAAAAGATCAGGGGTTCGATTCTAGGTCAGGGCACATACCTAGGTTTCGAGTTCGATCCTCAGTCTGAGCACGTATGGGAGGCAACTGATTGATGTTTCTCTCTCTCAAAATCAATCTTTAAAAAACATATCCTAGGGTGAGGATTTAAAAAAAAAAATAACATAAAAGGCTGAACACACACACACACACACACACACACACACACACGAACAATGAAATCAAAATAAAGGACAAGTTAAAAGGAAACACCCCAGAGAATCAATTTCCAAACCAATCATAAAGAAAACCAAAGCACTATACGGTTGACCCTGGAACAACATGGGGGTTAGAGGTGCCAGTGCCCCACAACTGTAAGTTGATGCCATCTGTTTACAAGATGAAAATGGTCAGCATGTAAGTGGACCTGTGAAGTTCAAATCCATGTTGTTCAAGTGTCAACTGTAGCCCTGGCTGGGTAGCTCAGTTTGTTAGAGCCACGTCCTGATACGCCGAGGTTGTGGGTTCCATCCCCAGTAGGGGGCACATACAATAATCAACCAATGAATGCATAAATGAGGAGAACAACAAATTGATTTATCTATCTATCTATCTATCTAAAATCAATCAATCAAAAAAATTTAGGGGAAAAAAGTCAACTGTATATTACAACCAGTTAAGATCCTTTTTCATACCTAAGGACACATGACTAGCAATTTCATCTTTTGATTTTTCTCCAATCTTTTGCTACTGGAATGAATATCCAATATACTGGTATACAGCTTTGAACATATGTGGGTGTGCTCTCGTGAAATCGCTTTGATAGAGTTACCAAATTGCCCTCTCAGGAGAGTAGAAGAATTACCAAATTGCCTTCTCAGGAGAGTATATGAATTAATATTCTACACTGTTTGACACCTTTATCAACACACTGTATTAGCAAACTTTTTTATCTTTGCCAATCACATAGTGATTCTTTTCTACTTTAAGTGTTTGGTGAGGATTGCGCTGCTAGTCGTGTTCTCAGGATTGCATTTCAAAAAAAGAGATAATGAGCCAGCCGGCTCAGTGGTTGAATGTCAATCTATGAACCAGGAGGTCACAGCTCTATTCCCAGTTGGGGCATATGCCCAGGTTGCGGGCTCGATCCCCAGTGTGGGGTGTGCAGGTGGCAGCTGATCAATGATTCTCTCTCATCATTGATATTTCTATCTTTCCCTCTCCCTTCCTCTCTGAAATCAATAAAAATATATTTTAAAAAGGAAGAAAGGGATAATGAAACAAGTAGGTAACCAGGCATAGCTACTATGTTTGGAATGAAAAAGGGCTGAAAGTGTGAAAAGAAAAACAAATGTATATTAGGGGCACTGAGGTAGGAGGGAAGGAAAAGGCGAGAAGAAGCCTTACCCAGGAAAATCCCTTGGAAAGGAGTTTCTTTTCCAGGGTACGGTTTCCAGTGCTGATGTGATAACCTGGAGATAACTGTTGTAAATGGAAACACTCCCAGACAGGAAGTTAGATCAAAACTAAGGACGTAGACATGGAGTGTCTGGAAACTTCTGAGTGGAAAGGACACTTTAAAGGAAGAAGGACCCAAAACGCTCACCCTCAGCCTTGGGAGACACCCACCTTCCATGAATAACGGGAGGCAGTGAGCCAGCAAAGGCCCCAAGGGGAAAGGAATGGGGTGAGTGGACCCAGGAGAGCTTTGAGTCCTGGATCCTGAGGGGGACAAAGAGGTTCTGGTCAGTGGTATCAAATGATGAAGGAGGGACTTTGGAGTTCAAAGACGGACCCCAATTTGACCGGGAGGTGTTCAGTAGAAACCCTGGGATAGTTGCAGACGAGTGGGTCTGCCCATTTCTTTAGTGTTCCATCATTTTGAAGTCTTCATGTATAACTACTGAAAATAGTGATCTAAACTCTGTAGGCTACACAAGACTATAATCCTATGTATAGAGTTCAGGGTCACCTTCCCCAAAGATAAGGGAGTTAATGTCTCCAAACCTGTGGGGAAAAGGGGTTCATAAAATCTACCACATATCCTTGTCACAAGGATGGAAGGAGAGAAAAAATGTAAAATGCTCAGCCACTGACTAATGCTCAGTCAATGCTGATTACCCCCAATTCATACACTATGCAGGTATCATTACCCCCATTACACTGATGAGGAGACTGAGGATCTTCGAAGTCAGAGAGTAAAAATAGTAACAGCAACAACCACAGCCACCCTTTTGGGGAACTGACTTTTTCCCAGGCAATATTTAAAATATTCTGTTATGATATATCCTTTAATCTTCACAGCTAGAACATAGTGGCAAATATAGAGAAAACAAATACCAATACTCAATTATCCTGCCACATGCATATGGACATTTTCAGAGTAGTGTGCAACGTAATTGAGTGTCCACCAGACATGGGGAGATAATGTCTACCTTGCTGAGTCATTATGAGGGATGCACAATGATGCTCCTTGCTTCCCATAGTGCCCACTGGTGGGCGCTATTATCATCCCTACACAACTTTACTTGATCTGCTGGACAATCTTGTAAGATGGGTATGAAAGGTAGGGTTTAGAGCACCAGTTCTCAACCTGTGGGTCGCAACCCCTTTGGGGGTCGAACGACCCTTTCACAGGGCGGGGGTCGCTCAGCCCGGCCTGTGCCCTCTCGCAGTCTGGGACCCCTCAAGGGATGACCACCTGCTGGCTTAGGTCCACTCCCCGGGGGATCAGGCCTAAGTTGGCAG
>NW_005370024.1:301514-302642 GCF_000412655.1 Myotis brandtii | reverse complement strand
GACCCTTTCACAGGGGTCGCCTAAGACCATCGGAAAACACATATATAATTACATATTGTTTTTGTGATTAATCACTATGCTTTAATTATGTTCAATTTGTAACAATGAAAATACATCCTGCATATCAGATATTTACATTACGATTCATAACAGTAGCAAAATTACAGTTATGAAGTAGCAACAAAAATAATTTTATGGTTGGGGGTCACCACAACATGAGGAACTGTATTAAAGGGTCGCGGCATTAGGAAGGTTGAGAACCACTGGTTTAGAGGATCCTATTTGACAGTTGTGGCAAATGAGCAAAGCTGAGATTTGAACCCAGATCTTTGGGTGCCAGATCTAGGCTTTACTCGGCTACATCCTGCTACCCTCTTCACACATATGCCTGAGACCAATCCTTATTTAATGAAAGCAACTCTCTTAACACATATTCAAGCTTTGCAATCGTCCCTCTTTTACTGACTCTCTTGCCAACCTCTTTTGCCAAAGAGATGCCTTCTGCCCCACCAGTGTGGCTCAGTGCTTGAGCATTGACCCATGAACCAGGAGATCATGGTTCAATTCCTGGTCAGGACACATGCCCAGATTGTGGACTTAATTCTCTCTCATCATTGATGTTTCTATCTCCCTCTCCCTTCCTCTCTGAAATCAATAATCCTATATAATAAAGATGTAATATGCAAATTGTTGTTATGTAATGACCGACCGCGTAAGGACCGGATCACGGATCAGCAGGAGGGTGGGTCAGCGAGCTACAAATGGGCAACAGATAGCTACAGGAGGGGACAGGGCAGCAAGCCAATGAGAGGGGAAGAAGAAGGGGGAGGAGGGAGAGGACAGGGGGAGCTACAGGAGGGCAGGACAGCAGGCGGAGAGCTACAGGAGGGCAGCAGCGAGCTACTGGCACACGGATTCATGCGCAGGGCTACTAGTCCTATCTAATAATAGACAAACATGGTAATTGACCATACCTTCGCTACGCTTCCCATTGGCTAATCAGCGAGATATGCAAATTAACCGCCAACAAAGATGGCAGTTAATTTGCATATGTAGGCGTGAAGCGGTAAAGTGAAGACTGAAGGCGGCTCCAGCCGGAGCAGCGAAGGCTTTGAAGGCAGCTCCGGC
>NW_005370024.1:294301-301379 GCF_000412655.1 Myotis brandtii | reverse complement strand
CTGGGTTTATATGCACCAGCTCACACCAGACCCCAGGGCTGTGCAGTCAATGCACTTTAAATTGCCAACAGGACACATTTAGATTTTGCATTCTCCCCGAGGAAGAGAGGATGGTTGGACAACTAACAAGTGGCAGACCCGGAGGCCATGACTAGCTCCAGCTCCTTGAAAGCCCAGCACTTGCTGCCCAGCCCTCACAGCCTCTAGTAAAGCCTCCGTGGTACGCCAGCTTGGGCCCTAGGAACTTGAGCTGAGCTCTGATGTTGACATAATGGCCGTGTCCTCTCTGCAGTCTTCCCACAGCTGGTGAAGGAGCTCAACGCGGGCCTGCATGTGATGATCCTGCTGCTCCTCTTCCTGGCCTTGGCCCTGGCTCTGGTCAGCATGGGCTTTGCCATTCTCAACATGATCCAGGTTCCCTACAAGGCGGTCAATGGCCCCGGGGGCATCTGCCTATGGAACGTCCTGGCAGGTAAGGAGGGCCCCTGGGGGAGAAACTCGTGTCCTCACCGTCACTAGGCTGAGTTCCGCCTTCACTTCCCTGGGTCTATAGCCTTCCTGATGGGCACGGATGTCCTCCTTATTAAACGAGGCAGAGTCTCTGTCACAATAAAGGACCAAATGGTTAGAGCGCATGACTAGGGGCTGCTGCTGGGAGGAGCCCTCATGGATGACAGAAGAGAAGAAACCTGGGGATTTCACCTGCCTGTTTTGTTTAAACCTCACAACCTCCATGCAGCGGTTGCCAACCTTTCGGACCTCACGGACCACCAGTTGGCGACCACTGAATGAAGTGTTATTAGCCCCCTATTTACAGATGCGGAGCCCGAAGCTCACACGTAAGGTCACACAGCAGCGAGTAGCAGAGGTGGGATTCCAACCCAGGTAACACTGAGGCCAAGCCCTTTGCCTTTTCATTAATCCTTGGTCTCATTGATGACCATTGTGCCCTATTTTCCAAGCCAAACATCAATACAAAAGGAGTGTGTGTGTGTATGTGTGTGTGGATTTGGGAGTATATTGATACATAGAAATTAATTCACATTTAGTTCTAAACTTTAAAAAATCATCTGTAATGAAAATAACAAAATCCTGAGAAATGAGGGCCATCTCAGAAAGCCCAGGTCCCGTGGGCAATGTGTTCTAGCAATAATCTTCTGCTACCTTTACCTGACAAGGGTGACCATGAAGTACAAAGACAGGTACTGTTGTTTGACCCTGTATTAGAATGACTGTCAGTAAGTCAGTTATGTCGTTGCCTGTGTCTGAGACTGTGGCCATCCTTTAGGATCACTTCTATACATGCTTGACCCCACCTGGGCTGCAGGTGTCCCGTTCACCTCTGCATGAACCCCCACAGCGCTGGCGTGGAAAAGTGCTCAGTCCTGCTTCCTAAGTAAATGCTTATCTCTGTCAACTTCCTTCCTCAGAGAGACAATACTCTCAAGCTCCACTGACCAGGGTACTAAAAAAAGGCATTTTGACAAAACTTTAGCATCAAAGGGCATAAAAATATGAATATCGTCCTAGCTGGTTTGGCTCAGTGGATAGAGCATCGGCCTGCGGATTGAAGGGTCCCAGGTTCGATTCCAGTCAAGGGCACATGCCCAGGTTGCAGGCTGGATCCCCAGTAGGGGGCGTGCAGGAGGCAGCTGATCAATGATTCTCATCATTGATGTTTCAATCTCTCTCTCCCTCTCCCTCTCTGAAATCAATAAAAATATATGTTTTTAAAATATGAATATATTTTCTTGAAACAATTCCAATGGGAATTTTTGCTAAGGAAATAATTGGAAAAGATATTCATAAGAAGGGGTTTGCTGCAGTGCTTTCTAATATCAAAAATTAGAAGCAATCTAGGTACCCAGAAATAAGATCACACTTAATCAAACTGAATTAAATTAACTAAGCATGTTGCTAGGATAAAATACTATGTACCAGTGTAAAGTGGTGCAGTAACAGAATATTTGACAACGCGGGGAAATGTTCAAGTAAGGGGGGAAATCAAGTGTAAAACGGTTAGAGCGCCATAGTACTGATTTTGTTCAAGAGAAAGAAATGCAAAGAAATACACTAAAATGTTTAAAGTGTTTATACCTGGCTTTTAGGATAAAAGTACATTTGTATTTTCATCTTTCTGATTTTCTCTGGTGTCCAAATTTTCTTCAATGGAGATGAATAATCTAAACAAAAAGCATAGTAAATGTGTTTTTTGAAATATAAATAAAATCAAGGCAGTAGGAGAGAGAGAGAGGAAAAGAGAGAGAAAGAGAAGTTAAAGTTTGAAGCAACAGGTCGGAAACATATGAAGCTTGGAGTCCTTTCAGTTTCCCCTCTACCGTCCTTTCCTCCTTTTCTCATCTCTTCTTCTTAATCTAAAACATGGGAAGAGGATCATCAAAAAGCAGAGAGCAGTCTACCCTCTGTGGAAACCCCGATCCGCACATAAGCTATTCTTTTTTGTTATTGTTGTTAATCCTCACCCAAGGCTATTTTTCATTGATTTTTAGTGAGAATAGGAGAGAGAAGGAAAGACTGAGAAGCATGATGTGAGAGAAACACATCAGCTGGTTGCCTCCTGCATGAGCCCAACCAGGGCCTGGGCCAGGGAGGAGCCTACAATGGAGGTGGATGCCCTTGACCGGCATCTAACCCAGGACCCTTAGGTCTGCAGGCCAACACTCCATCCACTGAGCCAAACCAGCTAGGGCATTTTCTTATATCTTCCCACATTGCCCTCAGGGTCTACATCCTAATCCTAAACAATTTAGAAATTGAACTAATGCAGATGTGCACACCCTAGAAAGAATGGCACTAGGCAGGGAAAACATTAGAGGGGTCAAGGGTGAAAGCCCATCTGATCTGAAGCTTATCCTCTTTCTGCGACACCTCTCACCTCTCACACCATGTGGGCTATCTGCCGCTTTAAAACGCAATTTAAAACTTGTGTCTCCCTAAGGACTTTTTTATACATTTGTGGGGTTTATTTTTTAATATATTTCTATTGATTTCAGAGAGGAAGGAAGAGGGAGAGAGAGATAGAAATATCCATGATGAGAGAGAATCATGGATCAACTGCCTCCTGCAAGTCCCCCACTGGGGATTGAGCCCACAACCCGGGCATTTGCCCTTGACCGGAATCGAACCTGGGACCTTTCAGTTCGCAGGCCAACGCTCTATCCACTGAGCCAAACCGGCTAGGGCTCCCTAAGGGCTTTTTTAAACCCAAAGCGAGTTTGTTGCCTGTGCCACAGAAATGCCACCTCCCATAAAGTCGTTACAACTGACGAAAGGAGCTGTGAGTGAGGGCCACCTTTCTGGGTTGCAGGTGGCGTCGTGGCCTTGGCCATCACCAGCTTCATGGCCGCCGTGAGATTCCACGACCTGACGGAACGCATCGCCAACTTCCAGGAGAGGCTCTTCCGCTTCGTGGTGGTGGAAGAGCAGTACGAAGAGTCCTTCTGGATCTGCGTGGCCAGCGCCTCCGCCCACGCTGCCAACTTGGTGGTGGTGGCCATCAGTCAGATTCCCCTCCCAGAGATTAAGACCAAAATAGAAGAGGCCACGGTCACGGCCGAGGATATCTTGTATTAATAGCCTTCTCCTGGCCACACCCTCTCCTCAGTCAGTCTGGTGCAGGGATGGAGGCCTCATTTTTGTTGCAGGCTTCGCCATCCAGAATGTCCATGATTTTGGCAATGAGAAGAAAGCGATGGGAGTAGGGAGGCTGGTACCTGGGCCAGAAGAGGAAAACGTTCCCGGATTCCTGGCATCTCTGTCCTTCTCTCTCAATGACCTTGGACTTGAACTTGGAAACTTTGCCTTTGCCAGCTGTGTGACATTGGACAATTCATTTCACGTCTACTTCTCAGTTCCCTCATCTGTAAAATGGGGATAAGAATGACCTCACATGATGTAATGGGCTATAATGTTGCCAGGCTTTGGATATTTTAGAGCATTCCACCAATATAAGACACTGAACACTCTAATAGATGCCTATAGACCCTGGTCTATTCCATGCATTATGGCGGGGGGGGGGGGGGGGGGGAGGTTTGTTGCTGTCCCTGCCCTCCAGAAACACTGAATCTTTCCACCTGACACAGGAACCAGAGAGCAACAATAGCATTAAGAATGAAAATAACTGCCTTTTTTTAGTGATTACTACATGTGGAAAATTATTCCTAGAGTTTTAGGTACATTAGATTCTCACTACAACCATAGATTGTCAGTACAACTTTGTATTTCCATTTTTATAGATGAAACTAAGGCACGGAGAGGTTGGGTAACTTGTGAGGTCGGGACTTGAACCGTGGAAGCTAGAGCCAGGGTTTGCATTTGGAAACCACTTTGCTAGTCTGTTGTCTGATGTGTAAGCAATTGCAGCGCAGTGTGTTTGACCAGTGCTGTCACAGCACAGACATAGAGGGTTGAGGAAGGAACGAGTTCTTCGGGAAGGGAGGAAGGGGTGTGGGATTAAAGGAAGTGTCACACCAGTGACATTGGATCTGAACTCTGAAAGGTGAGCAGAGTTTTTCCAGTGGTGAAGGAAGCAAGGTTGGGCAAGGGCATTCCAGGATGTGTCCATGATGAGGGGAGGCACAAGGTATGAAATTACAAGGAGAACTAATTCACTGGTTGGATAAGCCAGCTGTTTTGTGTTGGGTTTGGGCTTTCCTACGTGGTATTGTGATGATTAATTTTATGCGTTGACTTGGCCAGGCCACAGGACCCAGATGTTTGCTCAAACACTATTCTAGATGTCTTTGTGAAGGTATTTCTGGGGTGGGATTTACATTTAAATTAGTAGACTTTGAATAAAGCAGATTGCTCTCCATGTGTGGGTGGGCCTCATCCAATCAGTTGAAGGCCTTAAGAAAAAGACTTTCCAGTCCCAAGGGAGAGGGAATTCTGCCAACAATCGCCATCAGACTTAAAATGCACATCTTTGCTAGAACCAGCTCACCTCGCAGATTTTGTTCTTGCCAGTCTCCACAATCATGTGAGCCAATTTCTTAAAATCTCTCTCTCTCTCTCTCTCTCTCTCTCTCTCTATATATATATATATATATATATACACACACACACACACACACACACACACACACACACATACATTCTATTGGTTCTAGTCTTCTGGAGAACCCTCACGCATTCAATCGTATTAATTTATTAATTCCTGGGGTGGATCTTTTCCCAGGTCTCCTGTCTTCATGCCAAGTAAAAGTTATCTAATCCCCCAAATTAGCTCCTTCTTACATGACACCTGATTTGGACTCTCTCTGCCTTTGCTTAATGCGAAGTGTCCATGGCATTGTTCTGTTCTAATTGCTTATGACCCCCTGTGGGGCCCATCTGTCTCTTCCAGCCCTCAATCCCCATGCCAGACACAGCTGCAGTCCTAGTTAGTGGACTGATGTCACTCATCAAATATGCAGATGGCACATGGCTGGAGTGGATAGTTAACTCGATAGGTGATGGATCCAAAAGATAGTGGCAGACTGCAGTGCTGTCTCGAAACACAAGGAAATGTCAATGTCCTACTAAGTTTAACATACAGTCCTGCTGACAGTTAAAAACAATCAATAACATAAATCCTGGACACTCAGGCAACAGGTTATAATGATCTGTACTCTCTCTAAACTGTAGTGGTGTAACTGCTATAGACAACATTTTTATTTGACTTTGATACTGAACTATGCAATTGGATTAAATGGAAAAAAACCACCCATGTAAACATATAATAAATTGAAATTTTATTAGAAGGCTGAAAATGATAATGAGTCAGGCTGGGAGAGTGATTTCACGTGGACACAAAAAGAGTAGTGATAGATCAGGTCCTATTATCATCTGCCTGAATGTAAGAGAAAATAGATGGTAAATGGTATTTTTTATTTTTTATTTTATTTTTTATTTTTTTTTTAAATAGATTTTATTGATTTTTCACAGAGTGGAAGGGAGAGGGATAGAGAGTCAGAAACATCGATGAGAGGGAAACACCGATCAGCTGCCTCCTGCACACCTCCCACTGGGGATGTGCCCGCAACCAAGGTACATGCCCTTGACCAGAATCGAACCTGGGACCCCTCAGTCCGCAGGCCAATGCTCTATCCCCTGAGCCAAACCAGTCAGGGCTAAATGGTATTTTTTAAAAAGTCAAATGCCAAGTTCAAAAATGTATAATATTGTTTTAAAAAATGCTCACCCTATTAATTGATTATCTTGACAGTTTAGGACCTGAATATTCCTAATGCAGTGAAAACTGTATCCAAAGCTGTATATTTTTATTGATTTCAGAGAGAAATAGAGAGTGCGAGAGAGATAGAAACATCAATGATGAGAGAGTATATCATGGATCAGCTGCTTCCTGCAGGTCCACAACTGGGGATTGAGCACGAAAACCTGGAATGTGCCCTGATCAGGAATCGAACCATGACCTGCACCGGCCGGACTAAAAATATGCTTTTATTGATATTTTTTAAGAGAGAGAGAAACATTAATCAGCTGCCTCCTGCAAACACCCTGATGGGGGATGGAACCCAGAACCTGGGCATTTGCCCTGACTCAGAATCAAACCCATGACCCTTTGGTGCAAAGAATGATGCTCAACCAACTGAGCCACACCAGCCAGAACCAACTAGAATATAATAAATCTGAAGACAGTAATGGGGTGTAATAGTAAGGTTCTAAAAATAACCAATGATTAAACTAAACAAAGAACATAAAAAACAAAAATCTGAGATACCACCCTGAGATGAGGGTCAGTATTAGATCAACTATCTTGCCCATTTTTTGTATTGTAAGGGCAGTCTTGGAATAGAAAATAGGTGGACATTACAGTTTAAGAAATGAAATATATCACTATTATGTTTTTGTTTCTTCAATTTTTATTCCCTCCTATGAAACTTTATCTTTGTTCCCTACCAAGTGTACAAAAAAGACGTTGATGATATTTGGAAATGTATCAAGAAGACAAAATCATTCATATATTTTATTTTTTTTGTTTGTTTGTTTTTGTTTTTTGTTTTTTTTTAATTAAATCTTTATTGTTCAGATTATTACAGTTGTTCCTCTTTTTTCC
>NW_005370024.1:283666-287065 GCF_000412655.1 Myotis brandtii | reverse complement strand
GCTGGCCGCCATCTTGGTTAGCAGTTAATTTGCATATCTCAGTGATTAGCCAATGGGAAGGGTAGCGGCCATATGGCTAATTACCATGTTTCTCTTTTATTAGATAGGATATGCCAAGCGACCAGAACGACCAGTTGCTATGACACATACTGTGGCAGCCAACCAGCCCGATCGTGGCCCTGATCATGGCCCCCCAAACCTCCCTCAGCCCCTCCCCCTGGCTGGCCCTGCCCCCAATCAGCTTCCCCCCAACCCCGATTGGGGGATTGGGGTGGGGGTGGCCAACCTCCCACATCTCCTCCCCCCCACCAGCCCGGCCTGATCAGCCCCTATTGGGGTGGGCCGGCCAGACCCCACCTGTACATGAATTCGTGCATCTGGCCTCTAGTCTGATATATTACTGTCTTAAAGTTAGGCATGACCATATGATTTGCTTTACCTAGTGAAATATGACACTTCTGGCAGAAGCCTTTAAGAGCTGGGCAGTGATTTAACATCTTTTTCTTGTCATGGTGACTGGGGAGGTTCCAGGTAGTGGTGCTCCATAAACCTGGGTCCCTGAATGGACATGGAACAGTTCTCCCCACCCTCCTTCACACTGATTTTTGGAGGACATGGACTTTTAGTAAGAACTAAATCTTTGTATTAAGCTACTGAGGTTTTGAGTCTCCGTTACTAGAGAATAATCTAGCCCATTCTGACTATGTAGAAATTGGTACCCAGAAGGAGGTAGAGTTATGACAATGGAAAACCTAAAATATGTGGCTGTGACTTACAGGCTCAATGGACGTGGCAAGGAAACTGTTAGAGGCTGGAAAGTTAGTAGTCCATGTTAGCTGTGGTAAAATATGTGAGTCTCTCATTCTTTACCTTTACCGTGGTTATTCTGACTCTGTCCCACCACTGTACATTGAGTGTGTGTGTGTGTGTGTGTGTGTGTGGTATTTTGTGGAAGAGCCACACTCAAGGGACCAAAAAGCCGCATGTGGCTCGAGAGCCGCAGTTTGCCGACCACGGATCTAGCCCATTCTGACTATGTATAGACTGGTACCCAGAAGGAAGTAGAGTTATGACAATGGAAAACCTAAAATATGTGGCTGTGACTTAGTGGCTCAATGGGTGGTGTCAAGGAAACTGTTAGAGGCTGGAAAGTTAGTAGTCCATGTTAGCTGTGGTAAAATATGTGAGTCTCTCATTCTTTACCTTTACCGTGGTTATTCTGACTCTGTCCCACCACTGTACATTGAGTGTGTGTGTGTGTGCGCGTGTGTGTGTAAGCAGAGAGGGATGATTCTTTGTCTTTTGAGGTCTCTATAACAATAGAAGCTTATTCCTGTTCTAATATAGGGACCAGCAGCCATACCCAGAGATGCTATACTGAGATAAATGTCATTACTGAATAGAACTTTTGGATTGTCTCACTTGTGACAGGGGTGAATATATTTTGTAGTGTAAAGAGAGTGAACTGTAAATTGGTGACTAGAAGGATGGATTGCAGTAATCATTGGTGTGGGAAGCCACCTATTGTCTTCACTAGCAGAGAGGTGTGGACAAGGAACCTGGAAGGCTGGTGACCTAGCAAAGGTCAGGGCTATGCACCCACTGTTTAGTCCAGACAATGGTAGCTGAAGCAACTTCCCCATCTATTATCATGTAAATCCTTGCTGATGGGATAGTCTTCCTGTTACTGGAACTTGCCTGCCTAAGGGCTATGGGTGGATCCCAAACTGAATAAAAATATGGCAAGCGGAGTCCATCCTCTTGGGATGGGCTCCCGCCTGGCCCCCCAATTTCCAAATTATTATTTCTTGTCTCGTCTCTTTCATTTGTGTGCGGTCCCTCTTCCAGATCCTGAACCCTGAACCACGCGGGTCGTGGGGGGAACAAAAACAAACACATTACACACATTGGTGCTCTTCACCAGTAAATTCTGGTTATCTTCCTTCTGGAAAAACAGGATTGCATTTCTGAGCTCCCTTGAAAAATAGGCATTCCTGTATAATTTGCTTTTATCCAAGAAACGTGAATGGAATTGACTTGTATCACTTTCAGGAAGAACCAATTTGTCATTCATCTTCCTTGGACCTATCATGCAAGTGGGGAAGTTACACTGATTGGGGCTCTCCTAAATGATCAGGTTGCTTGGTGACAAGGACCTGCTCTGAAGCTCCACCCCCCCCCACCCCCAAAATTTTGGACCCTTGGTTAGGGCTTGTCCCTGCACCATAAACTAGACCAGGAGTGGGCAAACTTTTTGACTCGAGGGCCACAATGGGTTCTTAAACTGGACTGGAGGGCCGGAACAAAAGCATGGATGGAGTGTTTGTGTGAACTAATATAAATTCAAAGTAAACATCATTACATAAAAGGGTACGGTCTTTTTTTTTTTTTAGTTTTATTCATTTCAAACTGGCTGGATCCGGCCCGTGGGCCGTAGTTTGCCCACGGCTGAACTAGACCATCCTCACTAATGTCAATTATTGTAAAAGTGATCAGAAAGCTACAAATGCTTATCATTGGCAATTATAAGTGGGATCAGTAATTGAAACTATCCACTGATAATTCCTAAAGCACCTTCACAAGTGATTTTACTTACTTCTCCAATTGTGACCATTCTAGAAAGGTGATTATGAGATTTTAAACTTCATTTTCTTAATCTGTGAAAATGTAAAACTATATCTTCACTGTCGAGAGGTAGTAATGAGCAATGAAATACTTCCTTGTAGGAAAAAAAAAAAAGCAAGGAAAGGTGGATAAGGATAAACTACAAAACAGGGAGGGTAGTACTGAACTCAGAAATCAGGAGTTTCCAGGAAGAATTAAAACATATTGCCCACATACTTGTGCATACATTTGCAGTAATACACAGAACTTCTTAGTAAATTTTGGGTTCGGCCCCCTGCACATATACAGAAACACATGCGCAATTGCTGTGGTGCAAAAGTCAAAAGTGTCACTGAAGTTTATTTTAAATGAAAAGCTCTTTCTGAAGAAGAAAAAATATTTTCTCTAGCATAGTGTAGAATTCATTCCATAACATTTGTAAAGTGCTAAATACCACGCCACTCACTGTACTAGGGTCAGGCAAGTGAAAGATGTCACCGTACAGAAGTCTCAATGGGTCGCTGTCCTCCAGGAGTTTACATTTTGCAGAGGATAAAGAGTTTCCTCCTTTGGGGTTTTTCATCCAGTCACACCCAATGCCCTCCGTAAATAATTTTCGGTGAAAAGCCCCGCATCTTTCCCTAAGCCTTACACATATTCACACTTTCCGAAATCTCTTCGCCCTGGAAACTGATGTTAGGGCGGGATCGCTCTGGATATTTCGCAGTTATTTGGGATGAGGCCCCATGACCAGCTTGCTTTTTCCCTGCAGTGGCGGGATGACAGTGACCCCCC
>NW_005370024.1:277901-282270 GCF_000412655.1 Myotis brandtii | reverse complement strand
GGGGGCGCCCTCCTCTGCCCTCTCGCGCTCGGCGGCGGCGCGGTGTGTACCCCTTTAAGGAGGAGCCGCTGGAGCGCTGACGGTTGGGATTTGAAGTTCTTCCTCCCTCTTTTGAAGTCTGGAAGGCGGGGAGCGGGGGGGACTGTTGCCATAGAGATGACACCCTCGCCCCCCTTCCCTGTGCGGACGCCCCGGCGACTCTGGTCCTCTTTCGCTGTCATGTCATGGGCCCGTCCCCGCACTTACCCGCACGTCTCCCTCCCCGCCTCCCACCCGCGTCCTCCTGACCGTCCGTCTTCCCAGTCGGTGGGGTCGGCATCGTTCGTGCTTCTCAAACTTCTGGGCTGGGAGCTGTCATTCTGCAGGTTGCCGGGGGCCGCGGGAGGTGGCGGGACCTCCGGACCTTCGCCGCCGGCGCTCGCTTTTCTGTCCGAGTGGGACGTGTGCAGGGAGCTGTTCTCCCGCAGGTTGGTGTCCTGGGCAGGAAGGGGGCGACGCGGGGACAGGGACGAGGGGTGCTGTGCGCGTGTGTTTGGAAGGGGATTTGGGGTGAGAGAGGAAGGGAAGAAGTGTGGGTAGTGGAAGCAGCTGGCTCGGTGGGCGATTACATCTTGGCACCTGGAGTGGAGGCACTAACCTTCTCTTACTTGTTTCCATCTGTTCTTGCGCCACCTCGAGCCCCCGCCCCCCACCGGGTTTGTTGGTTTAGCGCCTGAAGGAAGATCCTTCTTTTTGGCTAGTGAACAGGAGGTCGCAGTAGGATGAACTAGTACAACTTCAACTCAGAGGCGTGCACTGCAGAATACGATGGACATAGGAACTAGGGGCACTTTTATGTTTAAGCCATTTACTGTTTACCCTTATAAAATAGGTTTTGGTCTTATCTAAGGAGACATTCTGGAAAATAGCTTTGATTGAGTTCTCATAAGTGATTTTAGTTCTTTAAAAAAGTGTAGAAAAAACCACAAGGTATTCTTTATATAAAACTAGAGGCCCAGTGTACAAAAATTTGTCCCCTCAGCCGGGCCTGTGCCCTCTCGCAGTCTGGACCCCTCAAAGGATGTCCACCTTCTGGCTTAGGCCCGCTCCCTGGGGGATTGGGCCTAAGCTGGCAGTTGGACATCCCTCTGGCAGCCTGGGGGCCCTTGGAGGATGTCCACTTGCCAGCGGGGAGCAGGCCTAAGCTGCAGTCCGACATCCTTAGCGCTGCTGAGGAGGCGGGAGAGGCTCCCACCACCACCGCTGTAATTGCAGCCATCAGCCTGGCTTGTGGCTGAGCAGAGCTCCCCCTGTGGGAGCGCACTGACCACCAGGGGGCAGCTCCTGCATTGAGCATCTGCCCCCTGGTGATCAGTGTGTGTCATAGTGACCAGTCATTCCCAGTCGTTCTGCTGTTAGGGTCAATTTGGATATTACCCTTTTATTATATAGGATAGAGGCCTGGTGCATGGGTGGGGGCCGGCTGGCGTGCCTGGCCAGCCTGGGTGAGGGGCTGATGGCTGTTTTCAGACTGGCCACAGCCCCTTCAGGGTGGGGGTCCCTCCTGGGGTGCCTGGCCAGCCTGGGTGAGAGGCTGATGGCTGTTTGCAGGCTGGCCACGGCCCCCAGCCACCCAAGCTCCCAGCGGACGCTGGCTGGAAGCAGGTATCTGGGATTGATTTATCTTCTATAATTGAAACTTTGTTGCCTTTGAGCAGAGGCCACAGCAGGCCAGGCAGGCAGGAAGCTTGGCTTTCTCCATCGTCAAGGCAACCAAGCCTCCTGCTTACTCCAGCTCCATGGCTGCCAGCTGCCATCTTGGTTGGGTTAATTTGCATATAGTCGCTCTGATTGGCTGTTGGGTGTGGCTTGTGGGCATTGCTTGTGATTGTAGCAGAGGTACGGTCAATTTGCATGTTTCTCTTTTATTAGATAAGAATTTTAAAGCTAAGTGTTCTTAGTGCTTTCAGAATACAAAATGGACCCGTTTTTATTGTAAACATCTCTTCTACCGACAACCTGTTTAGAAATTGGGTTCATTGAATTAGGATCAGGGTAACGGCATTGTAACACTGGCTGGAGACATTATTGTGTGAAGTTTTCCCCGAGGCACGCAGTGATTTTATGATGTTTTTGGTCAATTTTAAGTTTTTGAATCCTTTAAGGTTTTTATCCCCTCATCTTTTTGCTTATTTGGGTACATTAAGTATGCTCTGTATTTAAAAATATATGTGATTTTGAAAAATAGTCAAATTTTAATTAAATACAACATTAATTGAATTTCATGGGAAAAAGGACTTTCTGCCTTACCTACTTGGATACTGAAGTAGGATTGGGAAACATTGAAAATTGAGTTCATGCTGTTATGTCTAACATGCAATCTCTGTATTACATTTTTAATGTAATATATAATTATACCATATTAGAAAGGAAATTTTTAACTGGCCTCTAACTATATTGCGAATTTCCCCCCACAGTCCTAGTCTTAGTCAGGAGACCTAGTAAGACCCGTCTCATACTTTTGTTTTTGCATTGTTATTTTTATTTTATTTTTAAATTTTTTTAATACATCTTTATTGATTTCAGAGAGGAAGGGAGAAGGAAAGAGAGAGAGAAACATCAATGATGAAAGAGAATCATTGATTGGCTGCCTCCTGCACATCCCCCACTGGGGATAAAGCCTGCAACCCAGGCATGTGCCCTTGGCTGGAATCGAACCTGGGACCCTTCAGTCCGCAGGCTGACGCTCTATCCACTGAGCCAAACCAGCTAGGGTGCATTGTTATTTTTAAATAAACAATGAAACTCTCTTAAACAAGATATTCACTTGTTGCTTGGGTTTTGTTTGTTTTTTTCAGTACCCTATATGTGAAGCATCTATTCATAGTGTGAATTGGGATTACATGTAGTTTGTGTACTTATTTCAATTTATCTTTTGCTATTAATGTGCTTACATTCAATATTTCACGTTATAAACATTTGCAAACCGACATATTCTTTTTCCTTTGCATGTTTGTATGTGTGTGTATATATATGTGTATATATAAATTTCCTTATTGCATATCCAGTGCTCTTACGACTTGAAATCGTTTTTATAAAATATGATCCTTTCTGCCATTGGGGAAGAAAATTTTTCAAAAGTGTTATTTTTAAATAAGGAAATTGTAAGCAATGTCTTAGGATTGTACCACAAGTTAGTATTAACCCAGTAGTAATGTTTTAAATCTCAATTCCTAGAATAAGTCTTTCATTTGATTCACTTTTTTATAACATATATAATATTCTACTTTTATGGGGGGAAAGTTCATCATCCTTGTAGTTAGCTAAGATGTACCAAAACACCACATTTCTGAATTCAGTTGAGTTAGCCACACTTGGAGTTGGAGAGGCTTCATTGATAGAGATTAAGATACTTCAATTGTGTGTCACAAGTATTTCAAAACAGGCATTTCAAAACAAATAGATATTAATGAGGAATGGTGTTATTACAAGTGCTTTCTTAGAAGACCTAGAATTTTTGAGCCAGGCAAAATAAGGAATGGAGAAGGAAAAGAAGGAGAAGCCTATAGAGGCAAAGAAAAAGGAATGAACAGAGTGTTTTGGGAATAGAGTTGAGACAGTTGAGACAACCCTCTCTACCTTACTGGAGTAGAGGTTATACTAGTGGTAAAAGAGGCTATGTAAAGTGGAATAACCTCAAAATTTATTGTTTTAGTCTTTCATTTTTAAAAATAGTATTTCTTCTAATTTCTACCTGTACATATAGAAGTTGATTTCACCTATCAGGGAGGGGATTAAGATCATCTGATAAACTCGTCTATAAATCTCATATTTATATGAACACTAGTGGCCCGGTGCATGAAATTTGTGCACATTAAAAGGGGATTAATTAGAGGAAATATTTTAATATTGCTATTTGCCCTTTCTCTATAATAGAAGTGTCAGAGATGAAAGAAAATTAGTAAAATGTATATGAAAATCCTCCTCTTGTCAGAGTCTGGGGCACACTGCGGGACCCAGAGTCAAGTCCCTGCACACCCGCGGCACCTCAAAATCGTGTGAGACCCAGACCCAGCCGGCCCCACCCTTGTCAAGCCCTGCCGGGTGGGGGGCACAGCCTCAGGTCCCCCATCAAGCCCCACTGGGCAGGGGTCACAGCCTCAGGTCCCCCGGTGTACACGGGGCAGGGAGCACAACCTCAGTTTCCCCAGCACACCCTCAGGTCCGCCGGTGCTGGGGCGGGGGGTGCAGCTTGAGGTCCCGCGGCCCGAGCCAGAGGGCGTGCCTAGTCATCCCCTACCTTCCCTCTGAGGTCCCCTGTCAAGCCCCGCCAGGTGGGGGGCGCAGCCTTAGTCCCCCGACCTGGCGCTGGGGTGGGGTGTGCAGCCGG
>NW_005370024.1:268214-277750 GCF_000412655.1 Myotis brandtii | reverse complement strand
CCGCATGCCGGGGGGCACAGCCTCAGGTCCCTCGGCCTGGTGCTGGGGCAGGGGCGCATGCTCAGGTCCTCAGTCTGGGGCGCGGGTTGCAGCCTCAGCCCAGAACCGGGTCCAGGGGGCTGCGCCCTGAGTTCCCCCATCAAGCACTGCCAGGCGAGGGGCGCGGCCTCAGATCTCCTGGCCCAGAGGTGGGGCGGGGGTGTGTGGCCTGAAGTCCCCCAGCCTGGTGCTGGGGCAAGGGGAGCAGCCTGAGGTCCCCTGTCAAGCCCCACCAGCCGGGGGACGCAGCCTCAGGTCCCTGCTGATTGCTCATTAAGGCTCGTTATGGGAACTCGGCCTCCACTGTGTGAGCAGCCATCTTGCGTTACTGAATCCCTGCCTCCCCTGTGGGCGCAGCCATCTTGATCATTATGGCATGACAGTCAATTTGCATATTCCTTCTTTATTAGATAAGATATCACATTTTCCTTATATTTGTCTTTTTATCCTTTTAGTCTCAAAAGCGTTTTTTCCCAAATATAGTTTTTCTGTGTAGTCTGTATCATGATTTTGCTTTCAAATCATTGTTCTATCCGATACAAAAAGCTCTTTATTTTTGAGAATCGTGGAATTTTTAGTATGCTATGAGCATGTAGACAGCTACAGTGGGGCCTTGACTTACCAGTGTCCTGACTAACGAGTTTTTCGAGATACGAGCCGTCTCTCGGCTGATTTTTTGCTTTGAGTTGCGAGCTAAAATTCGGGTTACAAGCCAGCTTCAGATACCCCACCGCTAGTTGGCGCAGCGAACGTCACAGTGAACGCCATAACATCAGCCCAGCATTCAATTCATTGTGGTGGTGAAAATTGATTTGACATACGAGTAATTTGAGTTACGAGCTCCGTCACGGAACAAATTAAACTCGTAAGTCAAGGCCCCACTGTAATTACCTTTCTTTTTTTTTTTAAGTAGAGCTAAATGGTTTTGTTTTTTTACTTTTTTTTCTTTATTGATTAAGGTATTACATATGGGTTCTTATCCTCCCATTGTCCCCCCACCCCACCCCCCTCATGCTCTCACCCCCCTGGTGTCTGTGTCCATTGGTTAGGCTTATATGCATGCATACAAGTCCTTTGGTTGATCTCTCCCCCTCTCCGCGCTCCCCTACCTTCCCTCTGAGGTTTGACAGTCTGATCCATGCTTCTCTGTCTCTGGATGTTTTTGTTCATCAGTTTATGTTGTTCATTGTATTCCACAAATGAGTGAAATCATGTGGTATTTATCTTTCTCTGACAGGCTTATTTCGCTTAGCATAATGCTCTCCAGTTCCATCCATGCTGTTGCAAATGGTAAGAATGCCTTCGTTTTTACAGCAGCATAGTATTCCATTGTGTAGATGTACCACAGTTTTTTAATCCATTCATCTGCTGATGGGCACTTAAGCTGTTTCCAAATCTTAGCTATGGTAAATTATGCTTCTATGAACATAGGGGTGCATATATCCTTTCTGATCAGTGTTTCTAGTTTCTTGGGATATATTCCTAGAAATGGGATTACTGGGTCAAATGGGAGTTCCACTTTTAGGTTTTTTGAGGAAACTCCATACTGTTCTCCACAGTGGCTGCACCAATCTGCATTCCCACCAGCAGTGCACAGGGGTTCCTTTTTCTTCACATCCTCGCCAGCACTTGTCATTTGTTGATTTGTTGATGATAGCCATTCTGACAGGTATGAGATGGGACTGCATTGTCATTTTGATTTGCATCTCTCGGATGATTAGTGACTTTTAGCATGTTTTCATTTGTCTAATTACCTTTACCTATTAAATTTACTGATGACTTTGACACCTGAGTTTTAGTTTTCCATCTTTACTCTAAACCCTGACCATTATTCATGATTGACTTTAGTTTGCTTGTTTCTTTTTTAAGGATGAACCCATCAAGTCATCTACTCACCTTCACCTTTCTCTGCTGCAGAAACTGTTATGCCTTTCCTTTAAAAAAAAAAAAATTTAGCAAGGTTTATTAAGATTTAATTTACAGAATACAGTTCTATGAGTTTTAACACACAAACAGTTGGATAACCAACTTCTCAATAAACAAGATATAAAACAGTTCCATTATCCCTAAAAGTTGTTTTGTGATTCTTCATAGTTATTTCCTTACCTAGGTAACATGGCACTAGCAACCATTGGTCTGCTCTGACTCTGTAGTTATGCTTTTCCCAGAGAATAATAAGTGAAATCATAAAGTATATGCTGAGTCTGTTTTTTTTTTCATTTAACAATATGCATTTGAAATATATCCATGTTGTGTTGCATGTATCAGTAGTTTGTTCCTTTGGCTATGTAGTATTCCATTGTACCAGTTTGTTTTTTCATTCAATGGTTGAAGGACATTGGATTGTTTCCAGTTTGGAGTAAATGTGAATGAAACTCTGAATACCTGTGTACAGGGGTTTGTGTAAGTGTAGTTTCCATTTCTGTTTGGTAAATATTTAGGAGTGGGATTGTTTGATCGTGTGGTAGTGCGTGTTTAAATTACTAGAAATTGTCAAACTTTTCTAAAATGGTTGTGTCATTTTGCATTCCACCAGCAATTTATGAGAAATCCAATTTAGTAAACTTATATAGGATGAGGCTATATATTTTGTTCGATATACAATATAATGACATCCTAAAATAGTTTGTTTGCATTGTTAATTTTTGGAGTCCATGATCACAGCAAAATAGAATTAGATTATCTTAGTAATAGAAAGAGATTTGGGGCTTGTTCGCTCTGAGGTTTTACCCAGTAGGAAAGTCTTTTCGATAGTGTTCTTGAAAGTGCTCTCTGGTTCTAGTTCATTCACTTTTCTGCCTGAAATGTCCACTCATGAGAACTAGTACTGAATCATTTCACAAAGATTTTATTAAGTGCATATTTCCTAAGTTCTATGATAACTACTTTGTCAAATCTAAGACATCATAAGTTACTAGGGGTCCAGTGCACAAGTGCATGCACCTGAAAGGAACTGTGGACCATGAGGCTGTGGTAGGCACAGGGGCGGGTCTCAGCCCATTCTCTGCGCCCCCACTAGGCCCCTCCTGCCGTGGCCCCCGGTCACCTGTCTGCCCACAGCCCCACTCCCACCGCCACCACTCCCACACGCTGATGGCACTGGCCCTGGTCATACCTGCTGAAGGCACTAAGCAGTTGGGGCCGGCGCCAGCAGCAGGTGCAAATGGCAAAAAAATTTAGTATACTGATCAAAATTGTAAATGAAGTTTGTTTTGGCTCAATGGTAAAATTTGATTTTTGTCATTTTATACATTACATTCCCTGTAAAGGGAATTTAAAGAGGACTTAAAAGGGTTCCGGTGCCTGTTGCTTATGATATAGGCATTCTAGAACTCAAGGGGGAGGTGGAGAAGCCCTGAGGGGCGATTGGTGCCGGCAGCTGCCACTCACTCCTGCTGATGGCACCGAGCGATCGGGACCTGCGCTGGGCGCTGGCAGTGGTTGTGAGCGACAGCTCTGTCGCCAGTAGTGGGTACAAGCGCCGGGCGGGACCATGGAGCACGGGAGTAAAGAATTTTCAGTAACCACCAGAGGCTCGCCCTCTGCCTTGGTCTGGCGCCCCTACTCACCTGCTCCACCATCCCGCCGCAGCTGACAGCCACATGTTCTGCACACACCCCCTGGTGTCATAGGTTTACTGCTTGCTTGGAAACCTAGAGCACTAGGAGAGAACATTTTTGTAGGCATGTGAAAGTTTATAGTACAGTTCATTTACAAAATGGGTAATGCTAGAATAGAGTTTCTAGTTTGATTTTGATTGAATTATTTCTGTATCTTGTCACTTTTCAATGCTAACTCTTTTACCTTCTGCCCTACTCTGGTACCTTTCTTTCTATTAAGACCAAAGTCCTATCTAGTAGACTTAAAGGCCCTTCTCTCTGTGTACGTAAGTCTTTTGAGTTGAGGTAGTTACAGTGATAGTTGGTGTAGTCAGAAGTTTTCTGCTCATTCTTTGTTAATGTTGAGGAGGATGATTGAGCTATGAATCATAGAGCTGACAGTGTTTATGCAAGATCATTTGTCCCAACCACCCATCTTCAATCAGATGAATGATATCCATGCAGAACATGACAATAAGGATCAAGATCCCAAAATATACCCATTCCAATATTTTATTCTTATGGCTAAGATCTTTATCTTCTATCTTTTAAACTTTCAACATCTCTCACTGTGTCATAGCTTAACACTGAATTAAATATTTTTACCTGTTATAAGCAAAACTGACTATAGTTTCACCTTTTTCTCTGAGCTTATAAATAAAGGAAAAATCTAAGAAATAAGAGTTTAACCTATGCTTGGTATTTCTTCAGCCTGCTGTTTTTCATTCATGTCAGAAGGCAGCATTATACTTAATTGCTTTCTGATAACCCAAAGTCCAGCTTGTGATTTTTAGCCTCTTGCTTTCATTTATTTACATATATAGTTCTGAATATATGTATGAATTTATATTCCTTCAGAAATTAGTTATTATACAAAGGGCAGAATGTTCTAAGGAAATAAATACATGTATTTTATTTTTTGACAGTTATTTCTTTTGTGTACAAATAACACATGTTCATTTTAGGAAATTAGAAAATATAAATGAGCCCAAAAGTAAAAAATTAGTCATGACCCACAAGATAACCTTTAACATTTTTATAATTAAGTTTAAAATATGTTTGTATGTATTTATTGTTTTATTAAAGTAGCATATACTGTCCATATAGTATATAGCTTTTGTACCTACTATGTTTGTTCACTAGTATATGAACATCGATGTGAAAGAGAAACATCACTTGATTGCCCCACATAGGCGCCCCTACAGGGATCAAACCCACAGCCTAGTTATGTGTCCCAACCTGGAATTGAACTGCAGCCTTTTTGGTGCCCTGGACGATGTTCCAACCAACTGAGCCACCTGGCCGGGGCCATCATACTTTTCATAGCAAGAATTTCTCCCCACTGGCACTCATTTACTCATTTTGGTAATTGAGGTTCAAGATGCTACTTTTTATAAGCTAACATATGTTGTTAACAAATATAAACAGAATTATACATCTTTTCTAGTTATTCTTCTCCTCTCTACAAAATGATTACAAAAGAAATCTGCCCGTAATAATTTAACCTGGGAATATTTCTAAGTGACAAAAATGTTTACCTGTTTTAGTAGTGAACATTTACATTTGAATATTTCTTTATAATCATGTAATTTCTGATAGTTATTATATGACTGTTTATTATGTTATGTATTTCCTAGTTCAAATTAATTCAACTAAAGGAAAAATGACACCTTATAGTATGTTAAGTTTATAATTTGCTGATTCCTATAGAGTTTATGGTTTTTTGTTATTGTAAAATTAAGCTTTCTTTCATAGTTAATATTCTTTCTTTCTTTAATACAGGTTTTGAGAGTATTTTAGAAGGGCTTTATGGACCACGGCTACGAAGACACCTCAGTTTATTTGAAGGTAACATTTTATTTCAAAATTTTAACCTTCTGTCCCATTTAACAAATGAGAAATGGTTGTTCTACACTAACTTTATACTAAACATGAATTTGTGTTATTGTTTAATTAAAAATATTTTAAATGAATACATAAAGTGATCCAAATATTCCTATTATTACATGATGTTATAATCTTTAAAAAATTTAGATACTGATTCAAAATTGTAAATGAAGTTTGTTTTGGCTCAGTGGTAAAATTTGATTTTTGTCATTTTATACATTACATTCCCTGACTTCTTCTTAAAGAGGACTTAAAAGGGTTCAGTTGCCTGTTGCTTATGATATAGGCATTCTAGAACTCGGATTGTCACTCTGAGAAATCCTGCCATATGTGTTCAGAGTTTTCTATTTATGTGTAGCCTCCTCTATTATAACCCACCCTTCCAAATGTTGTTGCATAAATCCTGGTATAAGATTTTGATCTGCATTATAATTGCTGTGGTAGCATAGTTTAGCTGTTTTACTGCTTGCTTGGAAACCTAGAGCACTAGGAGAGAACATTTTTGTAGGCATGTGAAATTTTATAGTACAGTTCATTTACAAAATGGGTAATGCTAGAATAGATTTTCTAGTTTGATTTTGATTGAATTTTTCTGTATCTTGTCACTTTTCAATGGTAACTCTTTTACCTTCTGCCCTACTCTGGTACCTTCCTTTCTATTAAGACCAAAGTCCTATCTAGTAGACTTAAAGGCCCTTCTCTCTGTGTACGTAAGTCTTTTGAGTTGAGGTAGTTACAGTGATAGTTGGTGTAGTCAGAAGTTTTCTGCTCATTCTTTGTTAATGTTGAGGAGGATGATTGAGCTATGAATCATAGAGCTGACAGTGTTTATGCAAGATCATTTGTCCCAACCACCCATCTTCAATCAGATGAATGATATCCATGCAGAACATGACGATAAGGATCAAGATTCCAAAATATTCCCATTCCAATATTTTATCATTCTTATGGCTAAGATCTTTATCTTCTCTTTTAAACTTTCAACATCTCTCACTGTGTCATAGCTTAACACTGAATTAAATATTTTTACCGCCCTGACCGGTTTGGCTCAGTGGATAGAGCGTCGGCCTGCGGACTGAAGGACCCATCTTCAATCAGATGAATGATATCCATGCAGAACATGACGATAAGGATCAAGATTCCAAAATATTCCCATTCCAATATTTTATCATTCTTATGGCTAAGATCTTTATCTTCTCTTTTAAACTTTCAACATCTCTCACTGTGTCATAGCTTAACACTGAATTAAATATTTTTACCTGTTATAAGCAAAACTGACTATAGTTTCACCTTTTTCTCTGAGCTTATAAATAAAGGAAAAATCTAAGAAATAAGAGTTTAACCTATGCTTGGTATTTCTTCAGCCTGCTGTTTTTCATTCATGTCAGAAGGCAGCATTATACTTAATTGCTTTCTGATAACCCAAAGTCCAGCTTGTGATTTTTAGCCTCTTGCTTTCATTTATTTACATATATAGTTCTGAATACATGTATGAATTTATGTTCCTTCAGAAATTAGTTATTATACAAAGGACAGAATGTCCTAAGGAAATAAATACATGTATTTTATTTTTTGACGATTATTTCTTTTGTGTACAAATAACACATGTTCATTTTAGGAAATTAGAAAATATAAATGAGCCCAAAAGTAAAAAATTAGTCCATGACACACAGATAACCTTTAACATTTTTATAATTAAGTTTAAAATATGTTTGTATGTATTTATTTTTTTATTAAAGTAGTATATACTGTCCACATAGTATATAGTTTTTGTACCTACTATGTTTGTTCACTAGTATATCATTTGGGTATATAAAGTTCTTGGTCATTATTCTAAATGGCTGCACAATATTACATTTTGGATCTATTAAGACAAATTTAACTTATTAATTGATTTCATACCCCACTGCTGTATATCTTATTCCATTTATTTTTTAATTCCAATAGATTTTGTACTTTATTTCCACTTCTGTGCCTTTTTTTCCCCCCTTGGTAGGGTATTTATAAAATTAGCTAAGCTTTGGAACTCAATCTTTTTCTCTTATATAGGCACATAATTTCATTGCCCTTTCTCATCCCTAATGTTCTCGCTTTTTTCCAAATTTCATAGGAAAATTCTCTTTCCTTGCTTTTTTTTTTAATTAAAAAGACTTTTAATTAGTTGTTGCTTAAGTATGATTGCACTAATCCTATGTAATAAAAGCCTAATATGCAAATTGTCCCCTCGGGCAGTCATTCCATGGGGAGTTCTACCACTCAGTATGACATGTGCTGACCACCAGGGGGCGATGCAGAACATGGTGGGCTTTGGCGACGAGGTGCTGGCGGCAGGCGTTCAGGTGCAGGGTGCCTGTGAGGATCCCGCCCCACACCTGCACAGCCTCCTGTGGGTGAGCTGGGCTGCAGCTGCTGGGACTGCAGGGGCCGATCGGGCTCCCCATGGGTTTGTGCAGGAGCCGGTCTGCAAAGCTGGCCAGGAGAGAGCGCTGCCCGCCTGGCTTTTGTATAGCGCTGCTGGGCAGCCCCAAGGCCCACACTGCGCCCCGGCCCACACTGCGCCCCGGCCCACGTCCTCTGGCCACGCTCACCTCATCTCCCCATGGGAACTTGGGCACCGTGACTCAGGTGGAGGGGGGCGCGCGGGGCTCAGGGGTTGCCCAGGGCCCAGAGGTCAGTTGTGACCTGCCCTTCCATGCCAGGCACTTGTGCTTCGATCGCCAGCCAGGCCTAGGGACTGTACCCGTGCATGAATTTCGTTATTGTAATAAATCTGTATCTGTGTAAGGATGAAGACAGCTATGTTTTTGAGGAAAATTTAAACAGTATTATCAAAGTGTAGAGCCTTTTGAAAAGCCATGTAGAAGCTATCTATTACAGCTCCAACTTCTTATCCTCTTTTAAATAAGTGTGCTTTCTTTGTTGTTACCATTGTTAAAAATGGTTTCATTTTTAGATGCTAGAACTACAAGTATAGGTATTTCTCACTATACATATCTGTATGCAGGAATCATATAGATTAGTGTATGTTTCTAAATCATTGGACATCTGAACCCTTCTTACTTCAAAACTCAGGAACCAAGTAAACTGGATAGCAAAGGATTCTTTTATATTACTCTAAATTTTTTATAAAATTAAATGGAAGAAACTGCCAGACTATCTTCAAAAGTGGCCATAATATTTTGCGTTCCCACCATTTCTTTTAGCTCTATGTCCTCACCAGCATTTGATGTCAGTGTATTGGACTTTAACCATACTGTTAGGTGTGTAGTGGTTTCTTATCTTAATTTGCAATTCGCTAATGGAATATGATGTTGAGTGCCTTTTCATTTGTTTAATTTGTTCTCTGCATATGTCTTGGGTGAGGTATCTATTCAGACAGGTTTTGCTATTTGGGTAATGATGGAATCAGAGTGTGTGAGGAAATATTTCCTTTTTCTGGAGCAGATTGTAGAGAAACCATCTGGGCTAGAGCTTTCTGTTTTGAGAGGTTATTAATTATTGATTTTAAATTTTTAATAGAAATGACCTGTTGAGGTTCTTTATTTTTTCTTGTGTGAAATCTGGTATACTGTGTCTTTTAAGTAATTCATCCATTTCATCTAAAGTTATAAAATTTGTGGACAACTAATGTTGTTCACAATATTCTTTTAATATTCATAGGACCAATAGTGATGGCCCATCATTTATTTCCCATTGTTTTCTCTCTTTTTTTTTTCTTGCTTATTCTGGCTAGAGATTTATCCCCAATTTTATTGATCTTCTCAAATAATCGGCTGCTTCTAATTTTTAAAAAGGCATAGATAAATTGGAAGGACATATTGCAAGTGTTAATCATTATCTCTGGCTGGTGGGATTCAGAATAGTTTTTCTTTTTTGGACTTTTCAATATGGTTAATATGTAGTTTCATAATGGAAAATTATTTTATTTTATCTTATTTTTTTACAGGCTAAATTATTTAAATTCTTTTTTTTAAATATATTTTTTATTAATGATAGTATTACAGATATCTC
>NW_005370024.1:263252-265516 GCF_000412655.1 Myotis brandtii | reverse complement strand
TACATGCCCTTGACCGGAATCGAACCTGGGACCTTTCAGTCCGCAGGCCGACGCTCTATCCACTGAGCCAAACCGGTTTTGGCTGTAGACATTTATTTTAATTAACATTTTCTTGAAGAACTTCTGAAATAAATGAGGATAATCTCAGCATGCCCAATTTTATTTTACAACTGGTAATGGTTTTAATTAATCCAAAGTTATCCTTTGAATTATCACATTTATCACTGAAACTTCATGAAACCTTACAATGATTTTTCAGATATACCCCTTCCCTAGCCTACAACCTATTTTTCAAAAATCACAACGCTAGATTGCTTTCATATTCGCTATTCATGCAGTTATAATAAAAAAGCAGTTTAGATTTCATTGATCTATCAAAATTATCTTCTGCTTAGCATATGAGTCAAGTTTTTGCTACACTAATGTTGTATAACAAACAGCTCCAAAATCTGTTTCATGCTTATGCGTGATCAGATTCACTGAACTCCAGGCTGTGGATGGGAATCACATCACCTCATGACTCCAGGTCACAGACTGAAGGAGTAATGATTATATGAAGCAAGTTCTTCACATGTTGGATGGTGGAAGCTCAGGAGAACTGTGAGAACTCACCATGCATTTTTATTCCTCAGTTTAGATTGGTATACTGTCACTTCTCCGTATTCATCCCATTGGCCAGAGAGCTCTGGCTCCCTAGTAAGACACTGCATGATCCTGCATTCAAGAGTGTGAATGTATGATTCTGTTCCAGTGACAGAGTGAAAGGTTGAAAAAAATTATAAATATATATAACTACACTTCTGGGTTTATAATTGTATAGATTGCATAAACTTTTTGATTTTTCAGGTTGTTTACAAAAGCGTGTTTAATATCTTAAGCAGATATTAAATTAAAATTATCTGCCTTATGCAAACTAACCTTATTAAGTATAGGTGTGATAGTATAGGAGTTAAAATAGACTGGTAATTCTACCTTGCTAATAGCTTTTGCATGATGTTTGTAGTTTATAATTATTATTTCACTTTTTTTTTCCATTTGATCCACAAATAAGTTAAGTAATGGTGGGATCCTTATTTTATAGGTGTGGAAATTTAAAAAAAACACAAAACTTTATGGCTTGACTAGTTAAAGCTAGTAAGTTCAAGTACTAGATTTTCATAGACTTCAAACACAGTTATCTTTCCTTTATTCTGTACTGGATCTTTTGTTCCTATTTGTTGCCTTTTCAAGTTCAGATAAATAGCAGGAATATTTCTGGACCACTGCCAAAAATCAAAGGAAGCTATCACTACACTTTATATTCCAAAAATTATATTATCTTCTATGTATTATCTTCAAATGTGTGTTTGGATTGATGCAAGAGTATCCTAAGGGCTGATTCTAACTAAATTTTACTCATAATCACTTCAAAAACAGATAAGTGTATTTTCTGTGTAGTTTACCAGAAACATATTAAACTTCATTATGTATTTCAAAAGTATGAGAGTACATTACTGTGGTACACCAGTGCTTTTCAAATTAGTCCTAGTGTAACTGCCTCAGATTGATAATGGTTGCTTTATGGTTTGAGGCTCTACATATGAATTTATTTGGGAAAAGAAATTGGCAGGGGGGGGGGGGGGAGTTCTGTTACAGGGAGTCAAAATCACTGTCTATACTAAGTATAGTTGGGATGACAATGTTATATCTTCAGGAAATCTTTCATCACAAAATGTTCGTTTTCCACAAATATTCTATATTATAGTAATCGTATATAATAAAAGAGAAACATGCAAATTAACCGTCCCTCTGCTATGCTCAAGCCAATCAGGAGCGAGTAATCAAATTAACCCAACTAAGATGGCAGTGGCCACAGAGCTGGAACGAGCAGGAGGTTAGGGTTGCCCCCGGTGATGGAGGAAGCCAAGCTTCCCGGCAGCCCTGGCCAGCCTTCAGCTCACTCAAGGCTACAAAGTTTCAATTATAGAAGATAAATAAATCCCAGATACCTGCTTCCAGATTGCTGTGGCCTCCGCTCAAGGAGGACCTGGGATCCGTTCAAGGATACAAAGTTTCAATTATAGAAGATAAATAAATCCCAGGGGGTGGGGGAAGGAGAGGCTGGGAGCTTGGGTCGCCGGGAGGCGTGGCCAGCCTGAAAACGGCCATCAGCCCTCACCCAGGCTGGCCACACCCCCATGGGGTGAGGGTCCCCACTGTGGGGCTTGACCAGCCTGAAAACAGCCATCAGCTCCTCACCCAGGCTGGCCAGGCACCCCAGTGGG
>NW_005370024.1:257456-262417 GCF_000412655.1 Myotis brandtii | reverse complement strand
GGCTGGGGCCCCCCCCCCCCCCCGTGCATAAATTTTTGTGTACCGGGCCTCTAGTTGAATTATAAAGGACCATTCTTCTGAAAAAAAAAAAAAAAGTCATGTTGTGTGTTGAATAATATAACTTGTTTACCTGGTTTTTGCTCTAACTCCTTCAACAAGCCTTTAAACAATGTAATAAAAATCTGGTCTGACTTTTTAGCTGTGGATTTCTACTTCTTTTTTAAAAAATATATTTTATTGATTTTTTTACAGAGAGGAAGGGAGAGGGATAGAAACATCGATGGGAGAGAAACATCGATCAGCTGCCTCCTGCACACTCCCCACCAGGGATGTGCCTGCAACCAAGGTACATGCCCTTGACCGGAACCGAACCTGGGACCCTTGAGTCTGCAGGCCAACGCTCTATCCACTGAGCCAAACTGGTCAGGGCTGGATTTCTACTTTTATCTTGGACAGCATTCCATGTTCTCAAATCTATGGGCTTTTTGGTGCTTTATTCCATTTCTCTGTTTTATGTTGTCTTTCATAGTATGCAAAATTTATTCTTTCTCCCATATCTCTTTGTTCTGATTTATTTCATAGTGAAAATAAAAAATTAATAGGCAATGATAAATTGAATCTTGCAGAGGCTATATGAACCCTATTGTTAGAAAATTAATTTATAACCAGCTCATTGTTCTTGCCACTTTATCCCCTAATAGTGCAAAAATACTCTCCTTACAGCCTTCTCTGTTTATTTCTTTCTAGATGTCACCAGTTTAATTTAGGTGTTTTCCCCTTACTGTTAGTAGTTTTTTTACATGAGCCATTGCTCTGGAGAGTGGTATTTTTATTTGTTTTAATAAAGTTAGTGTATTTAATGAATATTTTTCCCTCTTTTAAAGACTGTGAACCAGAGGAACTGACCGACTGGTCTATGGATGAAAAATGTTCATTTTGTAACCTACAAAGAGAAGCAGTCAGTGTAAGTTTCAGTGCTATGAAATTATTTCTAAACCATTTGCACAATTGTAACACAATTTTTAAACTTAATTTGTTTTGAAACTTTGTGACTTATAGTAGAATATAAATACTTGATTTTGGTAATGAGAAGAAAATTAAAGTCTCATGTTAGAAATCTAACATTTAGCTTATCTAGTAGGTGAAAATCCCAAACTACGCATCTTTTTTGCTTATTTCACATTTCTTTTTCATAGCTCCCTAACTCATGAAATCAGTTCAGATCTGTTTTGTATTTACATAGACAAGGCTGATGATCTTGGAGTCCTGGTTTGGTCTGAGACCATCCTACAGGCTGATTTCTCAGGAATCAGTAGTTGGAGAATAATGTGGTACTACATTTTAACTTTCTTCTTTCTCTTGAAGTCTTTTGGATATCGTAATCATCTCCTGTGTAAATTATTAAATATTAGTGTCTACTGTAAACAGGGTATAAACTAGACAAGCAGCATCTTCTTGTATGGTTGGATCCTAATTCTTTACGTACTGTTGTGAGAGGGCTGAGAGGAAATGAGAACTCAAGAACCTGTACCTGTTTTGGTCAGATTAGTAGGTAAACATAACTGCTTTGTTGTTAAAATTCTCATTGCTGGCATGTTATATAGTGAAATTATTCAGCAATATATCTTATCTGCTCTTCCCTCTTTTTTGATTATAGTTTTGCTAAAAAATAAGGCTAAGTTGGCCCTCTATTAGAGCTAAATTTCTTTTTTCCTGACTCCTGTTTCAAATTTAATATTCTCTATATAATTTGATATATTTAAAAGATAGAACAAATGAGCATTTAGAGAGTTAATTTTTTTTGCCATTTTTAATGGAATCCCACAGTTAAAAAAGTGATTTTTTTAATGTTGGTGTTTTTTTATATATATATAATTTTAGGATTGTATACCATCTCTTGATTCTTCACAGTCAACACCAACAGAGGAACTATCATCTCAGGGCCAGTCCAACACTGAAAAGATTGAATGCCAAGCAGAAAATTACCTAAATGCACTCTTTCGAAAGAAAGGTAATGTTGGTACACATTTCTTATGCTTCTGGTGTTCCTTATTTTGTTGCTGTTCTCAAGACTTCAAATGTTCTTTCATGTTTAATAAGTGATAGATATATTACATTGCAAAACTATCTTTAGAATAAATTATAGCATTTATCAGCTGTTTCTTTGGTAGCTTGAGTATGCTTACTTGACATTAAAATGTCAGTATTCTTTTTAATTCCTGTTTATCTAAACTATATAAACCAAATGAGGCTTGTTTCATTTGTTACTTTACTTGCTACACATTATCAGGTAGAAGTAGCTTTTACATCTTCGTTACCTGGGGAAAATATAGAAATATAGAATCTTCCATTTTTTGTTTTTGGCCATTTCTACAGTAGTAGTGTGTCTTAATTTTCACCACATAGTAAGTCATGGTGTAGAGGAATACAGGATGGGAGGGAGATCATTCTAACCCCAACTTCCAGAGATTGAGAAAAACATTACTGTCTTCTTCTAGATATTGACCCTGTTTTGCTTTTAATCCTGTTTGAAATTAGGTAATATCAAATATTTTCTGTTAAATTGTTAACTTTCAAGTTTTAATAATATTGAAAACACTTCTCATCTTTAAGAAAGCAGGCTTTTGTATAATCTTAAATGTTAGGAGGTCTTTTATGTGTTGAAATATGAGAATTTTCTGATTAGAAGAATCACTAGTATATTAAAAGGCCTAACATAAGAAATATACACACACACACACACACACACACACACACATATGTGCAGGGGACTGAAAATCTTTTCTTGTGTTACTGACATACTGTGTTGAGAAATAGGCAGTCTTTAAACAACAAATTCTTTTCTCAAATTTCTATCTGAACCAATATGAAAAATAGTTTACATGTTTTCTTTAAGAATTTTATAGCATTAGTTTTAAAAATTTTATTCTGCCAATATATTTACACTTACAAGAAGAATTATATTATCAGATTTATATCACTAAGAGAACTAGAGGAAATGTACACATTTACACACATGCACACAGTAAGTTTCACCTTGGAACTCATTATTCAATCTCCTTTTCCTTTGAGTAATTTGTAATGGTCGCTGGAGTTATCAGTAATAATAACCTTTAATTTGGGATAGTATGGAGTTAACTTGTGCTCCATTGCCCTATTATAGTAATCAGTAAAAACTTGTGACTGTTTTGGTGGATTCAAGCATCTGGATCTAGTGGGTGAGTATTCATGGATATTTAGTGACCTCTCCGTTTGGGGATTTTTGGCTTTTTTCAAGGTTTTTGAAGGATCACAGAGTTTTTAAATGAAAGATTCTTATTAGTATTTTTGCTTTACTTTTGGTCTTATATTTGTTAATTTTTTACTTTTAGTTCATAATTTTCCAGATTTAATTAAACATAACAATTTTTCTACTTGGGTTTTTGTTGTTTTTGTTTTGTGTGGGGTTTTTTTTAAAATATATTTTTAGTAGTATTCATTTCAGACATAGGAAGGGAGAGGGAGAGAGATAGAAATATAAAAGATGAGAGAGAATCATTGATCAGCTGTCTCCTACATGCCCCCTAGTGGGGATTGAGCCCACAGCCCAGGGAATGTGCCCTGATTGGGAATCAAACCATGACCTCCTGGTTTATGGATTGATGCTCAACCACTGAGCCACACGAGCCAGGCAATTGTTTGTTTTTTAATTTTCTTTGAATAACATCATTTTAGAGATTTCCAATATGTTCTGAGTAGGATTAGGCTAGAATAGTAATATCTTGTAAATAGTCTCAACATTTTCATTTGTTTAGCTAGTTCTATTAACTCTACTTTGAAATAAAAGGCCAAAAAATGTGTTTAAAAGACAGTAAGTACTTCTGAGCCTTTGGAGTAGCAAATAATATCTTAATAGCACATCTTACTGGATAAGTTTTTATTGGATTCCTGAAAATTTCCCAAACTTGAACATTTAGTTACTGGGTATTAGTAACATTAGTGTTACTGACACTTTAAAACTGTTGCTATTTTGAGTAACATATGCATGTTGATCATCTTGCCAAAACGTAAGAAATCTGTTAATATCCTTATTGTAGCTTACTTATTATCTTTTCTAACAGTGGTTTTGGGAATGGTGATAATGAATGTCATCAATTATGATTGAGCACTAAGCCCTTTTTGTTCCTTACCTCATTTAGTTAAACAATGTTAAGAGGTAGGAATAGTTATCTTTTTAACAGGTAGAGACAATAAAGTACACAGAAGTTAAGTGTCTTTCAGTTCTGTGTTATGAACATGTGAGTCCTCAAGAATAAATTTTAAAAGGTATAAGATGTCCTGTGTGAGGAGCATCTAGATCCTTTTAAGCACTAAGTAGAGAAACCCTATTCTCTGCTACTTAGCAGCCTAGGACTAGAATTCTTTTAATTAGCTAGGCTAGAGGGGACCTATGAGAAATACTCTATATTTTTATGGGTTTCCATTTTACCTTTATATGAACTGAATAGGTTTAGCGATTAGTTCCCTTATAGCAGCGGTTCTCAACCTGTGGGTCGCAACCCCTTTGGAGGTCGAACGACCCTTTCACAGGGGTCGCCTAAGACCATCGGAAAACACATATTTTTGATGGTCTTAGGAACCGAGACACCACTCCTCTATCGGTCTACAGGCGGGTCCCCCCACATGCAGATACGCCCACATACGAGTACCCGGCGTGATGACATCATCTCGCTCACCAAATCACATACACCCCGTACAGATACAGGTGTATGTGACAGGGTTGGCACCATAATGTACTTATGCGGACCAGTCACACATGTGTAGAGAGCAGCTGCTGTGTAGAAAGCAGCTACTGTGTTGAAAGCAGCTACTTTGTTAAAAGTAGCTACTGTGTTGAAAGCAGCAGTATTGAAGGTAAAACGGCACTTCATGAATTATAATTACTGGGTAAATGTAAAATCATGTACTGTAAAATCATCAAC
>NW_005370024.1:245285-255721 GCF_000412655.1 Myotis brandtii | reverse complement strand
GAGAGAGGGGCAGGTAGGCAAAGGCTGGATGGGGATGGAGTAAGCATGGTAGCAAACACCATCAAACTGCAGTTTAACACCTTCTTTGTAGTGATATTTTTTAATTTAAAGGGCACTCATGCTTTGCAAATTAATGTACCCACTCAAAAATAAAAATTAAATCCCTTCTAAAAAGGAAGTTGTTCCAGTAAGAATTGGTTGTGGAAGGGGTGATAGATCGTATATATAGTTGGGCCATTTGAAAGACTTGTCAGTTTATCATCGCTGGAATGGTACCAATGTCTAGACTTGTATTTTGTTTTTTAATATATTTTTATTGATTTCAGAGAGGAAGGGAGAGGGAGAGAGAGATAGAAACATCAATGGGAGAAATCATTGATGGGCTGTCTCCTTCCTGCACACCACCACCTAGGGATCGAGCCCACAACCCTGGCATGTGTCCTTGACCTGAATTGAACCTGGACCCTTCAGTCCACAGGCTGACGCTCTATTCACTGAGCTAAACGGGCTAAGGCTAGACTTGTTTTTTTATGGTGCCTTTAAAGCAGTGCTTTTTAGCCAGTCTTACTAAATCATTCATAGTTGTTATGCCCACAGTGGGCTTAATGGGGTCTCATGTGATCTTTCATCACTGCACAATATTTTAGAGCCTTAAACCAGCCATTTTCAACCTTTGCCATCTCATGGTTTGACACATGCACTCAAAGAAGGAGCAGCAGTACAGGTTTATATATCAAACTAATTACTAAATATAATACAAACTAATTACTAAAATCCTGCAGTACAGCAAACAATATATTTTTGTCAATCTGACAAAAAAAATAGGTGTAATTTTGATTCATTCACACCAGACAGCTATTGTTGTGCTGGCTGTTGTCAATTTATTATTACTGTTCTTTATAATCTAAGAGAAAAGAGGTCAATGCTGCTGACTAGTCAGGTATTATATGTTTTAAAAATTCTTGCAGTACACCTGTTGAAAATCACTACCCTACAGTGTTTAGAGATAGAACTGAGGAAACTTATTTAAGCTACATACTGTTTGTATGATCCCTTGTAATTAGAAGCTATTCAAAAATAATCTTACAGGTTAATAAATAGAATCAGGGAAAGGGAAATTTTAGTACAGAGGTGAACTTAACTAGTTGTACTTCTTCTTTACTTTAGAAATTATTCAAAATTGAATTTTCTTCTAGAAGTTAATCCTAAAATTATCTAGAATGCTAGAGTAGAGTGAAAATGTCTTGATAGCAGGGACTTTCTTTTGTTAATTGCAGAATCCTTAGTATCTAGAACAGTACTTGTCACAATCCTGGATTTCAGTAACTATTTCTTGAATGAATAAATGAATAAATGGATGGATGGATGGATGGATGGATGGATGGATGGATGGATGGATGAATTAATACTAAGATAAACTGTCTATATATTTTCCAGTTTCTCTACATACTCAGCAGTTTTATTTGTTCTGTTTAAAGAAGAAAATTATTTAGCATGTATATATAGTTTACCTTTGTCTACTTTGTACTTAATTACTGTGTATAGTTTAAATATCAGTCATCTTATTTGTTTTGAGATGTGATAAACACAAGCATATAGATAGGCCTTTTCTATCTATAGAAAAGAGCTGTGCACTAAATTATTTTGACTTTTAACTTCACATTCTCTGATCAACTGAAGCAGTGTAAGTCACTAGTTTGTTATTCAGGAAGATGTCTCCTCTTGATTTGAAGGCTACTTGATTTGACTAAATTGGACAGACAGTATGCACATAGTAGCTGAATGCATCGTACTGCTAAATATGTAATAAAATGAAACCATCCTTAATCAAAATAATAATGTTTTTCCTGCTTTATCTTTTACCCCCAACATATTTAGCATTCATGTAACTACTATTCTGGCCTTTTATTTTCTAACTAGTGGCCTGGTGCATGAATTCGTGCACATTGAAAGGAAATTAATTAGAAGAAATATTTTAATATCACTATTCGCCCTTTCTCTATAATAGAAGTGTAAACCAAATTCACGATCGACAATGACAGATGGAAATACATGCATGTGATTGGTGCCAGTGAAAGCTTTATATGTATCACGCATGCACGAGTCAACTTAGCCTTTTATAGATATAGAATAAACTTGCTTAATTAGACCTGCTTTCTGGTTTAGCTAAACTTTTACCAGCTCAGTGAAGCACCCCAACTTCTCTTTCAGGTAATTGTCAGCAACACAGCAGTAAATATCAACATGAAGCAGATTATTATTGTAGATGACACAGGGAGAACAAAGAGTAAAACATTTAACTGCAGCAGTGTTGGACTTTATTCTGCAGTGAGAAAACCTGAAGTCATTTTCAAGGTCCACCATTTCTTACTTCTTTTCAGTCGGGTCAAGTTTCTAACCTTCTAAATCTCTTGTTTTCCGGCTAATGAAAATAGGATTCCACCGAGTCTCCTATCTACCTACTCCAGGACTTCTGTGAGGATCAAATGAGATGAGGCACGAAAAATGCTTCACAGACATTTGGTTAAAGTGTGAAATGTTTGCACCTGGCTATAAAGCAAGTTGTGTTCCTGGTCTGAAGAAACTGCAAGGAGGCTAGTTGTTGCTAGGGAGAGGAAGCCGGACATTGATACGTGATGTCATTACCCAGATGGACACTTATCATATTAGCCTTTTATATGTATAGATTTTTTTTCCTGCAGTGCATTTTAGAAGTATGATATGAGCAAATAAATTTCTATTTGTGTCTTGGTTTTTGAAGTAAAGTTCTTTTTGAGATTAAGATGAAACATAACAAAGTTAAAATGGTAGGTACTAGTTAAGAGGTTAGACTGATTTGTGATATGTATACATTATAGAAAGTTGGAAGAGAACATTTTTTTAACCTTAGTGTTCACGCAGGGCCTGTGTCCCACTTGGGGGAAGCTGAGTGTTACTTTGTGGGTGCCAGGTCCGCAGTGCCATTTCTCTGTGCATGTCACAGCAGCTCCTGCATTGAGCATCTGCCCCCTGGTGATCAGTGCACATCATAGCGACCAGTCAGACAGAGGGAGGGACACTTAGCATATTAGCCATATATATATATATAGATATAGATATAGATATATCTATATATATCTATAGGCATATCTATAGATATATATAGATATATATAGATATAGACTAGTGACCCAGTGCACAGATTCATGCACATTGAAAGGAAACTAATTAAAAGAAATAATTTAATATCACTGACAGATCGAAATACACGTGTGCGATTGGTGCCAGCGAGAGCTGTATATGTACTGTGCATGCACGAGTCAACGTTTATTTTTAAGTTGCCAGTGCGCGTCATATGTACCAGTCAGTCATCGGCCAGCCGGACGTACGGTCAGTCAGTTAGCATTTTATATATATAGATACTATTTTTTCCAATTATGTTTTTATTGATTTCAGAGAGAGGAAGGGAGAAGGAGATGGACAAAAATAACAATGATGAGAGAGAGAATCATTGATCAGCTGCCTGCCACACACCCTACACCGGGAATTGCCCTGACCAGTAATCAAAGGTGACCTCCTGGTTCAGTGTTCAACCACCGACCCATGCTGGCTGGGCCTGGCCTTCTATTTCCAAAGGCTTTCTCAAGGGCGTGTACCTTGGTTGTGGGCATATGCCAGTAGGAGGTGTGCAGGAGGCAGCTGATCGGTGTCTCTCTCTCATTGATGTTTCTGACTCTCTATCCCTCTCCCTTTCTCTCTGTAAAAAATAAAATAAAAAATATATATATATTTTTAAAAGGCTTTCTTGATGTATTTGATGCATTTAGTTGAAAGCTGCTTTAATCCACCCTTCCCCCTTAAATTAATTGATAGCCAGGTTTTATATAAAGTTTTCCAGGCCTTTTCTGAACACAGACCCTTTGCCTGCTAAACTCTTAAACTTTAAGCTTTATACTATAGCAATATAATAGATATTAATACTGCTCACCATCCCCTTATGACTGATGATATAGAATTTCACTTCTTAGAAACAGGGGTATTAATTTTTTAGATTACTTTTCTCTACATGCAGGCATCTTTGAGTAACTGTAAATTTGACCTGATTCATTTAGGTCCTAAGTGTTTAATGTGCCTTTATGATACAGTTGTGGTCATATATTGAATTTCTTATACTGCTTGCCTTTTTGGAACTCTCAGGAAACTGTATGTTAGTGCCATAAAATAATTTACATACCATTATGAACTACATTACTTTGAGGACATGAATGAAATTGTAAGAACACACCTATAATTAGAACTGAATTTAATATTTTTGCATTTTGGGGAAAATCACCTTTCTACCTGCAACACCATCCATAGCAAGAGTTAAAAGCCAACTACCAAGTCATTCGTCATCACCTAGATTCTTACCTCTTTTGTCTTTTTTATTCTTTAATTTGACCCAGTCATCTACCCTTTACAAGCACCCAAATTCTTTTTGTGTCTTCTGGAATTTGTGGTCTTTGATCAGCAAAATCCCCTACATCCTCAGTCTTTTCTCTTAATTTTCCCTTTATTTTATTGCTGAACTAAAACCTCTGTATTCATAAAAGATGCTTTTGTAGCCCTCTTTTTCTTTCCCTGAGTATGACTGTCCCAAATCAACACTAGTGTGTTGGGCTTTATAAAACATATTTTTGGTTCATGATTAGAGAAGTTCATTCATTCTACAAAGATCCACTAATGGATCTACATGCCAGGAACTGTTCCACGAACAAAAGGTAAAAAACATCCCTGTCCTCATGGGCCTTTATGTTCTAGTGAGGGGAGGCAGACAGTAAACAAGTAAATTATATTTATGTTATATATATGTACACACACCTCTCACACTCTCGCTCGATATGTATGAATACAGGGTGAGGCAGAAGTAGGTTTACATTTGTGAGTATGCAAAACAAACTTTATTCTTATTATTTATTATATCATTTTCCATATGAACAAAGGTAAACCTACTTTTGCCCCACCCTTTATATAAATTCTGTGGAAACAAATGGGAAGAGGAGCCTGGGGACTGCCAGAAAAGAGGTGGTGATTGAAATTTTATAAAGAGTAGTGAGATACATTTAAGCAAATATATATTTTAAAAAATTAAGATAGCAAACTACAGAAATCCTAGGGGAAATAAGTTTTAAGAATTAAAAATACCAGTTTTAAAAAATTTTAGATCAGGCATGTGGTAGATGATTGCCACTCTTATTCCTCAGTTTTATACGTTATTTATTTTCCTTTTAAGACCAATCTAAAATTATAAAATTTTAAAGCAGGTAAGGGATTGTTTGTTTCTTTACATACAAAGAAATATTGGTTAAATATAATTTGACCAAGGAACATATACTATAATGCAATAAATAATGAAAAATGTAAGATAATTAATGATTGCCAGTAGCATGTAGTAAAAAAGAAATTTTTTTAAGACATTTAAAATTTTTTAATTATGCATAACCCACAGACAGACAGTGTGGTAATGGCCATATGGAAGGGAAGGTGAGGTGGGTGGAGGTGGGCAAAGTGGGTGGGAAATGGGGAATCTGTAATAGTATAAACAATAAAAATAAAGTTTAAAAAATGTTTAATAGATTATAGAGTTGCCCACCTGAAGTATGATGTTAATAAGAGATGGAGGTTTTAATTTCTGTTGCTCTTTGGTGGTTAATAATGCTAAACCAAAGGAGGGTGGTAAAATAGTGAATAGGAGTATTAAGTGTTTAATGTTCGTCCATGTCATTAGTTCTGAACCATCAGCTGAAGTTATAAAAAAGGCAATGGGATTTAAAAAATAATATAATGAAGCTAGCAAATGGATGAACTATTTAAGTTCTTTTCACTTGCAGTTTTTCAACTCCTGGTCACCCAAGATTTTGCTTGCAGCTTCATTTTTTTAATGTGAGGAGTCTTCTCATTCCATAACCAAACTTACTTATAACAACACATTCATACACAGGTTCTAAAATGTCCTTTAAAGATATGATGTCAAGTACTTGTGAATCATCACTATGTGATGTTAGCAGTTCTTTAACATTTTCACTATCACTTCATTAAATCCTTAGCAAGGCTTCCTTAGCAAGTTGTAAGACTTTTTGCTTTACAGTCAACGTTTCCTTCATACTCTATTCATTGTTTTTTTTTTGTGATCCTTTTACCTAAGCCTGAGTGACTTACAATATCATTTTATAACAATGATTTCATAAATCCTACATCTAGAAGTGTCAAATGCATAAGCATACCATAGCAGATATTTCACATTGAGTGTGAAAAATATTCTGAATCATGTGGGTATATCTACCCAATCTTCTACTTGGTCAGAATACACACCCTAGGGACCATGAGATGGGAAATAAATGAATTTATGTCTTTTTAATAGCTCTTAGTTCAGCCGTGGGCAAACTACGGCCTGCGGGCCGGATCCGGCCCATTTGAAATGAATAAAACTAAAAAAAAAAAAGACCGTACCCTTTTATGTAATGATGTTTACTTTGAATTTATATTAGTTCACACAAACACTCCATCCGTGCTTTTGTTCCGGCCCTCCGGTCCAGTTTAAGAACCCATTGTGGCCCTCGAGTCAAAAAGTTTGCCCACCCCTGTCTTAGTTTCTACATGTCTCCTGTGCTTTAAAATAGCTCTGCAAATAGAGCGTGATTCTCTTGTTTAAAAGTTGTTTTATAATAAACTAGAGTCCTAGTGCACTAATTCGTGCACCTTGAAAGGAACTGTGGGCCGCGAGGCTTGGGTGGGCACGGGCAGGTGTCAGCCCATCCTCCGCGCCCCTGCCTGACCCCTCTGGTCACGCCCCCCAAGTCTCCTCTCTGCTGGTAGTTCTGCTCCCACTGCCGCTGCCCCCACGTGCTGATGGCACTGGCCCCACTTGCACCCGCTGACAGTGCAGAGCGATTGGGCCCACACCAGCAGCGGGTGCGAGCAGGACCAGTGCCGTCAGCAGGTGCGAGTGGTGGCTGCTGCCCTGATTGCTCCTCAGGAGCAGGGCGGGTGGAGAAGCCCTCAGAGGCGATTAGGGCCGGCAGCTGCCGCTCATACCCACTGACGGCGCCAAGCGATCGGGACTGGCACTGGGCACTGGCAGCAGGTGCAAGCAGTGGCTCTGGCACTGGCTGCGGGTGGGACTGCAGCATGTGGGAGCAAAGAATTTTCAGTAACCATCAGAGGCTTGCCCCAATGACAGCGACTGGCACCCCACCTTGGTCTGGCGCGCCCGCTCACCTCCACCATCCCGCCGTGGCTGACGCCGCCATGTTCCGTGCACGCCCCCTGGTGGTCATAGCGACCGGTTTGGTTCCACCTTTTGGTCTATTTGCATATTAGCGTTTTGTATATAGATATATAGATATAGATATTAATAGATAATAATGTGTGGGACTGCAGACCTTAACTGATGTATATACTGCACTTATGGGTTATTTAAGACATATTTAACCCTTTTCGGTCCAACGTTGAGGCTGACTCGACAGACCAGGCGCTAGGAGCAGGTCCAACGTCGAGGCTGAGGTCGACACCACAAACCAGGTCAACATTCAATCCCGTCAATTAATTTGGACCAGACTGTTTGAATTTCAAAAATAAAATTGGACCGCAAAGGGTTATGAATTTGATTCTACAAAATAATTTTACCTTTATCTGTTTTAAATAAAATTTTATCATATCCCCTCAAGAGTATTGATTTTAGTAGATTTTGGACTCCTCGGAGGCAAAGAATATCTTAACTTTTATCTTTTCAGTTCCTTGAATAGAGTTTTGGTCAAAGACATAAAACAAAAACATAGAAGACATTCTTCAACATATGGTTGATATTTGCCACTCAGTTTAGGAAATAATTCATTTTAGATATGAAGTGATGAAAATTGGAATCTTTAAAAAATGCATGTTTATGCACACTGCATGCATGTGTGGTGGAATAACATGTCTCAGTTTCCTAACAAGTTTTAGGATGTCATATAGCAATGTGGTTCAGGAGTTTTGCCAAGAGGCCAAACAATTACAGGAAGAGCTTACTCAAAAATGAACAAAATAAACTGACAAACAAAATAGATCCAGAGAAAATGGAAGCATGAAACAGACTGGCAAATCTCAGAGGAAAGGGGGGCAGTGGTGGGCAGGGGTAGGAAAAGATTAATCAGAGACTTATATGCACATATGCATAACCCATGGACACAGACAATAGTGTGGTGAAGGCCTGGGGGTGAGAAGCAGGGTGGAGAGGAAGTCAATGGGGGAAATAATGAGACATCTATAATCCTTTCAACAATAAAGAGAGAAAAAAAATTGATGCAAAACCAGTTTCCTGATAAGCATTCACCTTCTCAGTTGCAATATATTCAGGTGTCCTAAAATTTTGTTCTATGAAATAATGTTTTAAGATGGGTTAAAGGACCTAAATATTTGACACTTCCCCAAAGTGGATATACAGATGGCCAAGGGACATGAAAAAATGCTCAAAGTAACTAATCAGGTAGATGCAAATTAAAATGACAATGAGGTATCACCTCACACCTGTCAGAATGGCTGTCATGCACAAATCAACAAATGACAAGTGCTGGCAAGGATGTGGAGAAAAGGGAACCCTAGTACACTGCTGGTGAAAATACAGACTGATATAGCCACTATGGAAAACAGTATGGAGTTTCCTCAATAAAATTAAATATGAAATTTCCATTTGATCCAGTGATCCCACTTCTAGGAATGTATCCTAAGAAACCCAAAACACCAGTCAGAAAGAATATATGCACCCTTATGTTCATAGCAGTGCAATTTACAATAGCTAAGATCTGGAAATAGCCCAAGTGCCCATTAGTAAATGAGTGGATAAAATAAAAGCTGTGCAACATTTACACCATGGAATACTATTCTGCAGTAAAAAAGAAGGATCTCTTATCCTTTGAGACAGCATGGAGGAACCTGGAGAGTATTATGCTAAGTGGAATAAGCCAGTCAGAGAAAGACAAGTATCACATGATATCAGTCATGTAGAATCTAATGCACAAAATAAACTGATGAACAGAGTAGATCGAGAGACATAGAAGCATGGAACAGATTGCAGAATCTCAGAAGGAAGGCTGGGGTGGGTGGCTGGGAAGAAATCAAAGAACTTGTATATGTCTATGCATAACCCATGGACACAGCCAATAAGTGTGGTGAAGGCAGGGGGCAGGAGTAGGCTAGAAGGGGTCAGTGGGGGGTGGGGGGACATATGTAATACTTCCAACAATAAAGATTTTTTTAAAAACTATGTTTTTTTATTTTTATGAGAACTGGTGTTAACACATTCATTCAGTTCCCCTGCCACAGATTTTGTGTTTGTTAGATGTGTGAAAATAAGGCTTTGGTGTTTTTAAAACTTCTTGGAAAATCTACATGCCTTAGAGTAGATTTTCTCTGATGTTTTTTCTTTTTAAATTCTGCATCAGGTTTTCAAGTTCATGATATTTTAAATTTTTAAAATTAAACCACAACATGTATTAGTTTGTATACTTTAAAAATAGTGTTAACTGTTGTTAATGTGCCTAAAAGACCGGGTTGTTAGATGACTTCAGACAATTCTTTTGCCTACTTTTTTCCAAAGATTTACTAGTTTACTATTTGCTATTGGCTAATTGTACATTATAAAGCATAAATACACAAAATTTTCATTGCCCTTGTAAATAATGCATGTGCAACTCTAATTTATTTTTTATGTTTTCCATCACTATTTATCTCTGCCCTCTTCCACCTCCACCCATCCCCCACAAGTCTAATTTAGAATTCTTAAAAATGTTTCTTCTTAGTATTCAACTATAAAACTTTAAACCTGATTGTAGTCTGCCTGCAAATTTAAGAGAGCCTAACATATTAAATTGGGTAATATTAGGATCTCAGGATTAAGGCTTTTAAGGAAAAAAAGAAAACTTTTAATGGTCAAGGATTGAAGTTTTCATGTGTAATAAAATAAAAAGGGAGATGGAGAGATGTTTCTGGTCACCTATTTTTTCCCCAGATAATTTTTTTCATATATTTTAGTTATATGGATGATAAACTACAGTGTAAAAACAAAACAAAAAGCACCTGAGTTATAAACCAGCCACATCTCAACTCTTTTATAAAAGGTTTTGTCTTACAATTTTGAGTCTTGTTTTCACAAAAAAGATCATTTTTAAAAATGCAATTTTTATACAAATAGCAGTTTGTTAAATATGCTCTAACACATATGCTTTCCTTTTTGTTTTATTTAATACTAGAGGCCCGGTGCACGAAATTCGTGCACGGGGAGTGGGGGGGGGGAGTCCCCTCAACCCAACCTGCACCCTCTCCAATCCAGGACCCCTTGGGGGATGTCCGACTGCCGGTTTAGGCCCGATCCCCAGGCAGTCGGACATCCCTCTCACAGTCCAGGACCGCTGGCTCTTAACTGCTCGCCTGCCTGCCTGATC
>NW_005370024.1:234805-245041 GCF_000412655.1 Myotis brandtii | reverse complement strand
CGCCAGCCTGGTTGCCCCACACAGCCTGCTGTTCAGTTATTTGATCGTCCCTCACTAACCCCCCTTCTAGCCTGGTCGCCCCACGCAGCCTGCTGCTCAGTTGTTTGGTTTCCCTCACTAACCCCCCTGCTGGCCTTGTCACCCCACTCAGCCTGTTCGGTCGTCCATTCGGTTGTTTCAGATGTGACAGCCCCTGGCTCTTTATATATGTAGATGATATAGTTAAAGTTGTTTTAAAGAATTACCTATTCTCTGTGTTATTTTGGAACCCCAGTGGCTGATGAATTTTGAATGTCACTTACTGAGATATAAGGAGTCCAGGACTCTAGCAGAGGGTGTGAAATGTGATAAATTAGTTTTATAAATTATCATCTCACTATTTTTAGTTTACATATAATTATGAACTGTCAGCTACATTTTACTATTTGCTATTGGCTAATTGAACATTATATCCACATCCTGTACAGATGGTTTTATAAAGTTTATTTATTGATTAGAATTCATTCATTTGTTAGTACTAAGTAGCAACCATGCCTTTCTCCGTATGAACTTATATTTTTATGTTTGTGTCTTTTCCTCCTTAAAGTGTTTTGAGTGAAGTCTTATAAAATGTTTATATTCTCTGTAGAACGGGCAAAACATAAGCTTTACCATTGAACAAATGTGGACTCAAATTATGCCCCACCATATGTTAGATATGTGATTCTGACAAACTGCTTACCCTTTTTGTGACTTAGTTTTCTCATATAGAGAAGAGGCATTATACTCTGTTGTCTATAGTTACTCACTAAAAAATAGTTTTATTAAAACAAGATATTAGTTAGATTTTAGTGTTTTAATCATTGATAGGTATACCATGTTCTGTAGTAGCTTCTGGTGGAAAAAAGAATATGGGCTACAGAGTCAAAACTAAATGTGTTGCTAGGTTTTTTTTTTTAATTAAATAGCTGTTATGTTGATCAGGTTACTGAGTGATATATCACTGTGAAGATTAATATAATGTAAATGAAACACCAGCTTAGTACCATATTTCTAATGGGCTCATTCTTTGGTTTGTGTTCTGAGTGTTGTGATATATTGTAATTTACATGGCCAAGATAACATGGATATACATATTCTACTTTGTAGTTACTGAATTAAGTCTGAAAAGTAGGGTTTAGAAGGTTTTGTCAATGACAAACCTTGTTCAAGTATATGCTGTGCCTTGAAATATGTGGTTCATAATAAGAATGTCTATGTAATTTATATATAATATACATATTTTAAGGTACATTATCAATTTTGTTAATTGATGAGATGAATGTTCAACAAAATTTGAAGAACTACTCTGAAGATTTTAGAGACTGACTGATTCTTCAGAGTCCAGAATCGGTGAGCTGACTTACAAAGAGTATTTAATTGCTAAAGGTCTAATAGGAAAAGTTGTAGTCACAGGAGAGTTGACTAATACAGTGGTTGGTCATGGCTTTACAGAGACAAAAAACATGGGGAGCAAGAAGGGTGAGGAGGGGCAAAATGATTTCGGACTAAAAGAGAATATGTTCATACTTTTTTTTTTTAAGGAAAACCATATAGATAAATAGTTACATTAAGCTGTGGTAGGCCATGGCTTTTATTAAAACCTCAAGTAGGCTGTAAGAAAAGAAACATGGAAGTATAACTTGGGTGCGGCAAGCGTTTCCTTTTAGTGTAATAATTGTATGAATTCTTATGATAATGTGGTTCTGTCTCCCTAACCACCAGCCCCTTCCCCCGCAAAAAAAACCACAATCCTAAAATGTTATAAAGGCAGAGATTCTATGGTTCTGTGTTCTCTTTGTTTCTCTCACTTGGTCAGTTGAGTATTAAGCCTCATTCCTCAGTTTATCTTTCTGCCCATTACTGTAGCAATTAGAGATTCTAAATGATTTTGTCGTGCCCAGAGAACAGTACATTTAAATCCTATAGTAGTTAGTTCGTGGTAGTTTTTATCAAACTTGTTTAGAATAAATTTTTTAACATTATTTGGGTTTTACTCTATTGTATTAGATTTTCTTTGCTAGGGAGTCTCCTTTTAACACTTTTATTTTGTTTTCTGATTATTCCCAGGAATGCCCCAGCTTTAGCAGATCTAAATGCTTGTCTGGAGATGTTGGTATCTCTCTGAGTGCCACATTGGTTACAGTGGGTATGTTCTACAAGTGGGTGTGTTCTGCAAACACTTGTGCCTCTGCCAGCCATCATTCCCCACAATATCCTCTGGACTGATACTTCAATGCTCTATTAAAGATGGCTGTGGTATAAGAAAGGCTTTATCTAAACAACTACTTTGTTGGGTCAGAGATTGATCCTACTTAATAGCAAGTGTCATAGCCACTGAGGAGGCAGAAAAAAAGCCTGTCATGGGAAATGTCTTAGCATTCCAAATAATTTCTAGTCAAATTTTTATATAACACAATCATATAGAGAAATAAATATGAGCATAGAGATAGTGTATCTAGAGTAACTTGCCTGACTGCATCCCTGTAAGAGGAAAATGGTTTACCCCTCCTGTTTGTTCAGTATCCTGTTAGATTGTTTCCTATCTCTAGGGTAGCAGTTAGGCCAGCTGAAAGACATGTGCCATTATTATTCATCTGTTCTGACCCTGGCTTGCATGGCAGAATATAAAAGTAGATTGTATAAAAAGTAGAAGCTGGATGAAGCAGGTTGGGAGTAGAATGTCTGGTACATAGAATGATCATTGTATTGGCAGTCTATGGTGGTGATTCCTAATGGGGATACATTTTTATAAATTAGTCTAAATATAGTTGTGATTTATTTTTCTGAAAATATTCAGGAACTTGCTTAACGTGTTGTTCTCTGACTTCTCATTCTACTTCACAATTGTAAGAAATGAAACAGTGGGTATGGTATTTTATCATGGCAGTTTAAAAATAGCATTCCATTTTACTGCTATAATTTCCAATATACTGTTTTGTCAAGTTTTTCTTTCTCTTTAATTTTACTTCCTTGCTCAGGGGTTCTAACCTAGGATACTTCCCAACAAGTTCATGGGTAGGCTTTTCTTAGGTCCATGAAATTAAATGGGGAAAAATTATACCTTTACTTTCATTAACCCTCAGCTGAAATTTAACATTTTCTTCAAATATAAATTTTGACAACAAGCAGTAGTAACATTAGTAATACCTGGTCTAGCAATAAATAGCAGATATTTCCATGTCATATTATATCTTATTACTTACATTCTCACTGCTTTGAAATTATGGTACATAGTAAACTTATACTCTACCAGATTTTCTATTTTAATTCATTAAGAAAAAGGCACATATCCCTGTATCTCAATTAAAAATATCTTTACAATTATATTTAATATGCTTGGGTTTTTTCCTAATCCTATATATTTGAGTATTGAAAACATGATTCTGAGGAGCCCATAGTTTTCTCCACACTACCAAAGGACCCTTTTCACAAAAAGGGGTAAGAATCCTATCCACCTCCTTTACTATTTGGTCTTCAAGCTGTCCCCAGAATGTTATACCTTCAGGACTGTGTCCTTAGAATTTATATACACGTGTATGTGTATATTTATGTACATATATGCATTCTCCACTCCCCCCTCCTATCTCATTCCCTCTTTTGGCTTCAACATTTAACCTCTCTCCAAGCTCCATGCTATTTTCTAGACATCTCCATATATATGTTGGGGGAGGAATTTTAAATAAGCTCAGTGAATCTAAGCTAAACCTGTTTTACTTTTAAACATATTCTTTTTCCTCCTGTGTTTCTTATTAATCAGTGCCATTGACACCTTTCCACTCACAGAGGATTAATGTGCAAGAATCACTTTTTATCTGAAAGGGGTTATTAATAAGTCACCAAGTCACCAGAGATTATTAATAAGGCTGCTATGAACATTATGATACTCTTTTGGACAACTGTTTCTTTATTTTTAGGAAAATCCATAGGACATAGTGTCAATGTATATTTAAAATATATTAGAAACTGCCTAGACTCATTAGAAATGCATGAGAGTTCTAGTTGCTCCAGATCCCTGTCAGCAACTACTGTTAACAATTTTTGTTACTAATTCTATTATGTTTGAAATGCTATCTCATTTTGCTTTAAATTGCATTTCCCTGATAACATATATTGAGCGCTTTTTCAGATTCTTAGAGGTGATTTCTATGTTTTTTTTAAAGAATCTGTTCAAGTCATTTGCCCATTTTTAAATCATTTATTATTTTTCACTTACAGTTGACATGCAATATATTAGTTTATGATGTACACCCCAATGATTAGACATTATATAACTTGCTATGTGATCATCTTTATAAATCTCATACCCATCTGACACCATACATAGTTATTAGAATACTAGAAGTCCAGTGCACGAATTCATGTACGGGTGGGGCCCCTTGGCCTGGCTGGCGATCCGGGCTATGGGGGCCGATCAGGGCCAGCTGACCTGGGGGAGGGACCGCGGGAGGTTGGTCAGCCACAGGAAGTTGACTGTGGGAACGCACTGACCACCAGGGGTAAGCTCCTGCATTGAGCATCTGCCCCCTGGTGGTCAGTGCATCATCATAGTGACCGGTTGACCGGTCGTAAAGGTCACTTAGGCTTTTATATAGAGAGATTATTGACTCATTTTTAGTTGGGTTGTTTGCCTTCAATTATTGATATGTATGTGATTTTTGTAAATTTTGTATGCACATACTTTATCAGAGCATTAGTAATGTTTTGTATTTTGTATTTTTGTTGAATAGTGATTTAATCTTGTTGAAGTGCTTTGTGACGTTGAAAATAAAGTTTTAATATCCTCCATGTGGTAGCTAAAGAAACTAGACACATGGGTGAAACTAAGCTAACACCTAAGAAAATAAAAAGGGGATCTCTGAAAACTTGAGAATCTTGGCAAGTTTATTTTTTTAAGATGGGCTTTAAACTGATGTATATTTTAAATGTTTTCTATAACAAATTAACTTTAAACACATTTACAAAATGAAATAAAATTGTCTTCACGAGATCATTATTAGATTTATCCAGGTAGTCCAGTAGATGGCTGTAAATTTGAAGTTGTAAGGTTATAGCCTTTTCTCAATCCTGCATAAATATATATAATCTTATTCTAAATACGTGGCAAGTTTTTAAATGTGAGACCCAGGCCAAATGACTCTTGGCTACTTTTATGCTAGATATAAAACTAGACCAGATTTGTTCCACTTTATCATTCTTTAGTTCTTTTTATTTGAGAAATATGTAGGTAGGCTTTTCAATAAATAAATTGATAATTAATATCATGACTTGCCGGAACCGGTTTGGCTCAGTAGATAGAGCGTCGGCCTGCGGACTGAAAGGTCCCAGGTTCGATTCCGGTCAAGGGCATGTACCTGGGTTGTGGGCACATCCCCGGTAGGAGGTGTGCAGGAGGCAGCTGATCGATGTTTCTCTCTCATCGATGTTTCTAACTCTCTATCTCTCTCCCTTCCTTTCTGTAAAAAATCAATAAAATATATTTAGAAAAAATATATCATGACTTAAGAACCTCCTTTTGCCCTAGCCGGGTTGGCTCAGTGAATAGAGCATTGGCCTGTGTACTCAAGGGTCCTGGGTTCGATTCTGGTCTAGGGCACATGCCTAGCTTGCGGGCTTGATCCCCAGTAGGGGACATGTGGGAGGCAGCCAATCAATGATTGTCTCTCATCATTGATGTTTCTATCTCTCCCTCTCCCTTCCTGTCTGAAATCAATAAAAATATATTTGGGGGAAAAAAGAACCTCCTTTTTATATGGCTTAGCTATACCTCTTAATTTGGGGGGCAAGAGTATTCCTGCTGTATTTTCCATTTCTGTTGTTCCACAACTGCAGTTAAACTATGTTCCCAAAAATGTATTAATTTGTTTTGAACTCTGAGTAGTATTTTTTTCTTGGAAATAAATGTTAAATAGTAATTCAGGAGTATACAGAAGTCTATAATGGTAATCAAAGGTTAATGTACTTGTTTATATTACTATCCTAGATAATTGGTTTTGTGAGAATTGAAGTCTAAATTTGGAAAGGTAAAAATACATTTTACTTTTTCCCCAAAATACTTCTTTGATTCCCTTCTTTCTTCTACCTTTTCTCTCCTATCCCCACTGAAGTGGCAGTATATAGTGTTTGATCTTCATTAATGGATAAAGTACAGAAAACCTGGATACCTGTATAATAGTAAGAATATGGGGGAAGAGATTATTTTTTACTAGAGGCCTGATGCACGAAATTCATGCAAGAGTAGGCCTTCCTTCCCCCGGCTGCCAGCACCAGCTTCCCTCTGGCACCCGGGACCAGGGCTTCCCTCGCAGCCTGACTTCGTCCAGAAGGACATCCAGTCAAATTAGCATATTACGCTTTTATTATTCTAGATAAGTCAGGGCTACCTCATTTGTTCTCTATAAAACTGCATATTTGGTTTGTCAGTCTAAAAGTTAGTGGGTGGATAAGCAGTGGTTGCTTGGTAGGTATGTTTTTACCCTCTGCTTTTTAGAAAGAGAATACTTTTTCTGTCCTAGCTCGAGGATGAAAAGCATTTTTAAATGCCCTGATGACACAGTTAGTGAATGCTTTTAGCCTGTGGAGAAAGATAATTTACTAATGAGATACTTGCTCACTACTAGTCAAGAAGTGTCAGATGGATGTGTTATGTAGTTGTCAAAATGTGAGTTAGGATTTGGTTTTTAAATAGCTTAATATTGCACCTTTTTTATTTACTCAATGTAGAATCACTCTTGCAACATAATTCTTCAGATCTGCTTTCCTAGAGTCCCATAATTATTTACCATCTTCTGGAATTATATAATTTGCATCTAAATTTAGTTGTCTGTAACACATCTTTTTTTTTCATGAGTGGCAATTACATTTATTAATGACTAAATACAGTCTCAAAGCATGTATCAACATCAAAACTAGTCTTTATGAATAGTACAATGCCATCTTGTAATTTCTTATTCTAAAGGTTCTCTGGTGCCATCTACTGAATAGTTTTTAAAGGAAGAAAAGTATATGAAGTCAGATGAATTTTTCACTTAATCCAGTTTTTTGTTTTGTTTTTTAGATTAATAGAGGTTATTTTTTAGAGCATTTTTAGGTTTACAGAAAAAAAGAGCAGAAAGTGTGGAAAATTCATCTCCTCCCCCCCCCCCTCAGCGTTCCCTGTTATTAACAATCTTTCGTTAGTGTGTTGCATTTCTTTTTTTTTTTAAATAAATTTATTGGGGTGACATTGGTTAACATGAACATAGAGGTTTCAGGTGTGGGTTTCTATGTTACAAGATCTGTATATTATACTGTGTGCCCACCACCCAAAGTCAAGTCTTCTCCCATCACCATATTCGAGCTCCCTCCTTCCCCCTACATTTCTTACAGTTGATTAATTACTATTGATACATTATTATTAAATGGAGCTTATAGTTTACCTTAGGTTCACTCTGTGTCTTGTACAGTTGTGTGAGGTTTGCCAGATGTACAGTTTCATGTACCTACCATTACAGTGTCATACACAATAGTTTCACTGCCTTAAAAATTCCCTCTACTCCACCTATTTGTCCCTCCACCCCTTGCCCCCAACCTATGTCAAACACTGATATTACTGTCTCCATGGTTTTGCTTTTTTCCAAAATGTTATACAGTTGGTATGCTACAGTATGTAACCTTTTTTAGGTTCCTTTATTTTTTCCCTTGGTGTGGCTTGATAGTTCATTTCTTTTAATTACTGAATAATATTCCATGCTATGCATATACCTCAGTTTGTTTATCCACTCACCTATTAAAGGACATTTTGGTTGTTTCTAATTTTAGCAATTATACATATTTACTAATTTATGTGTAGCTATATTTTCAATTCATTTTCATAAATACCTTAAGGGTACAATTCCTGGATCCTATGATAAGACTGTTGAACTTTGTAAGAAACTGCCATATTGCCCTAGCTGGTTTGGCTCAGTGGATAGAGCGTCGGCCTGTGGACTGAAGGGTCCCAGGTTCGATTCCAGTCAAGGGCACATGCCTGGGTTGCGGGCTTGATCCCCAGTAGGGGGCAGCCAATCAATGATTCTTTCTCATTGATGTTTCTATCTTTCTATCCCTCTCCTCTCTGAAATCAATAAAAATATATTTTAAAAAAAAAGAAACTGCCATATTATCTTCCACTGTGGCTGTACCATTTGCATTCCCACCAGCAATGAAAGAGAACTATTATTGCTCCCCATCCTTGTCAGAATTTGTTGTTGCCAATGTTTTAGATTTCAGCCATTCTAAGTGGTATCTCATTATTATTTTAATTTTCAATTCCTTTATGACATATGATATTGAGCACCTTTTCATATGCTTATTTGCTACCTGCATATCTCTTTGGGTGAGTTGCTTGTTCAGATCTTTTGCACATTTATAACCCATTTGCATTGGGTTATTCATTTTCTCATTGTTGGTTTTAAGAGTTCTTTGTGTATTTTGGACATAAGACCCCTTTATCAGATTATGCAAATATTTTCTCTCAGTCTGTGGCTTGCATTTTCATTCTCTTAACAGTCTTTCACAGACCAGAAATTCTTAAATTTTAATATTGTCTTAATATTTTTATGCATTATGTTTTGTTTTCTAAAAAGTCATTGTCAAACCCAAGGTCACCAAGATTTTCTCCTGTGTTATCTTCTAGTGGCTTTATAGTTGTGCTTTACATTTAGGTATATTACCTATTTTGATTTAATTTTTGTGGAAGATGTATTATCACATTGATAATACAGAACACGGGAAATATTGTGTGTGGCATTTATAAGCTTTGCCTGCCAGAGATTCTATAAGCAGTGACAATAAAGTAGCAATGACCACACTTACACCTAAATAACAATCCCTACCACATGAAGGAAAAGTTGGATATTTGAAATATTGGTAGATTCTAACTACACCAGGGACAGGAAGAGTAGAAAGTGGATATAGAATATTTTTTGTATGCCCCAAAATAAGGAAGTTTTCAAAAACAAGACACTGACTGGTTTTTATCTGTGAACTGACCTTGTATTCTTTAGGTTGCTGGATTCTGTTTGATAGTATTTTGTTTAGGATTTTTGTATCAATTCATAATGGATATTTTTTTTATTTGGTTAGGTAGTTTTCTTTTCATGCAGGTTTTTGTTGTTGTTTTCTCTGTTTTTAATATCAGGCTACTTATTGGCATCATAGAATGAGTTGGGAAGTGTTTCTTAGAGTTGTTGAAGGATCGGTGTTAATTCTTCATTAAGTGTCTAATAGTATACAGTACACCAGTTAAACTGTCTGTCACTGGGCTTTCTTTGTGGCAAGTTTTTGGTTATTGATTCAAGCTGTTGTTACGGGGGGAGGGGGGGGGCGCAGGGTGGAGAAAGAAACATCAATGATGAGAGAGAATCATTGATCAGCTACCTCCAGCACACCCCCTACTGGGGATTGAGCCTGCAACCCGGACATGTACCCTGACCAGAAAATGAACCATGACCTCCTGGTTCATAGGTCGACACTCAACCATTAAGCATTGCCAGCCGGGCTACATTTTATATTACTTCTTGAATCAGTTTGGTAGTTTTGTCTTTCTAGGAATTTTTCCATTTCATCTAGAACAGTGGTTCTCAACCTTCCTAATGCCGTGACCCTTTAATACAGTTCCTCATGTTGTGGTGACACCCAACCATAAAATTATTTTCGTTGCTACTTCATAACTGTAATTTTGCTACTGATATGAATCGTAATGTAAATATCTGATATGCAGGATGTATTTTCATTGTTACAAATTGAACATCATTAAAGCATAGTGATTGATCACAAAAACAATATGTAATTATATATTGTGAAATATTTATTTCTAATTACAAATAAATGAAATTTTGTCTTGAAGCATGGTGTAGCATGGGTAACAGTCTTAATATAACAACAGTAAACTACATTGCTACATTTTGCGACAGTATGCGTAAAAAGCCAACGTCAGCGCGAAGGTTGAGATTGCTTTCTCACCAGATCAGAAATTCTCGGGGCAGTCTTTGCAAGAGCACAACGAAGATCATCTTCCACAACAAGTCTAGTTCTGTATTTAGACTTGATAACCAACAAGCTGGAAAACCCTGTTTCACAAAGATATGTTGTTGGAAATGGAAGAAGAAGGCGCAACACAGTCTCAGACAGAACAGGATATGACTGCAAACACTTGATCCAGAATTTTGTAACTGGCATTGTAGAGAAATCAGTTCT
>NW_005370024.1:222339-233081 GCF_000412655.1 Myotis brandtii | reverse complement strand
CAGTAGTTGATGATTTTACAGTACATGATTTTACATTTACCCAGTATCATGAAGTCATGAAGTGTCATTTTACCTCCAATACTGCTGCTTTCAACACAGCAGCTACTTTCTACACAGTAGCTGCTACGTGTGACTGGTCCGCATAAGTACATTATGGTGCCAAGGCTGTCACATACACCTGTATTTGTATGGGGTGTATGTGATGGGGTTGGTGCGATGATGTCATCACGCCAGGTACTCGTATGTGGGCGTATCTGCATGTGGGCGGACCTGTCTAGAGGAGCGGTGTCTCGGTTCCTAAGACCATCAAAAATATGTGTTTTCCGATGGTCTTAGGCAACCCCTGTGAAAGGGTCGTTCGACCTCCAAAGGGGTCGCGACCCACAATTTGAGAACTGCTGATCTAGAAGATCTAATTAGTTAACATTTTTAATGGTATTTTCTGATTATCTTTTGTGTTTCTTTAATGATAATGGTGATGTATTTTCCTTCATTCATGATTTTCACAATTTAAATCTTATCTAGTTTTTTTTTTTCGGGTAGTCTAACTAAAGTTTTATAAATTTTCAATCTTTTCAAAGAATCATCTTTTGGTTTCATTGATCTCTGTTGTTTTTCCATTCTCTATTTTTTCTTTTCTAACTTTTTATTTCTTTATACTTGCTTTGGGTTTAGTTTTTAATTTATTTTTCGTAAGTTGAAAGGTTAGGTTATTGGGTCATTAAATGTGAAAAAAAATTTTTTACTATACTAGTATGTGTTTATAGATATAAATTGTCCTCTAAGCACTGCTTTATTAGCTGTACTTCATACCTTTTAGTATGTAGTGTTTTCCTGTTCATTCAACTTTTAGTGTATTCTAATAACCCTTGTGACTCCATGTTTCATCCATTAGATATTTAGGAGTATGTTTTTCTATTTTCACATTTGTTAATTTCCCAAATTTCATTTTGTCACTGATATTTTTTTCACTTCTTTAATTTTGAAAAACATTTTGTTTGTTTTTAATTTTTAAAAATTGATCGAGACTTGTTTTGTGATGTAACATATGGTCTGTCTTGGAGAATTTTCATGTGTACTTGATGAAAATAATATATTCTATTTGGTATAAAGTGCTTTATATATGTCTGTTAGGTATAGTTGGTTTATATATGTCTTCTGCTTGTTGATCTTTTGTCTACTTTTTTATCCATTATTAGAAGTAGTTTATTGAAGTGTCCAACTATTACTATTGAATATTCTATTTCTTCCTTTAAATCTGTTAGTTTCTTCTTCATGTATTTTGGATTTTTCATTATAAAATGACCTGTTTCTAATGACAGTTTTGTCTTAGAATAGATTTTGTCTGATATTAGTATAACCATCCTAGCATTCTTTCATTTTTTAAATCTTTATTGTTTAAAGTATTATGTAGAGTATTACATATATTTCCTTTTTCCCCCATTGACCTCTCCCAGACCACCCCCACCGCCCAGCACATGCCCTCACTCTCCCTAATGTCTTTGTGCATTAATTATGCTTATGTGCATGCATACAAGTCCTTTGGTTGATCTCTTCCCTCCCCCCACCCCTCCTCGACCCCACCTTATCCCCACCTTCCCTCTGAAGTTTGACGATCTGTTCGATGCTTCTGTCTCTGGATCTATTTTTGTTCATCAGTTTATGTTGTTCATTATATTCCATATTCCATTGTGTAGATGTACCACAGTTTTCTAATCCATTCATCTGCTGATGGGCATTTAGGCTGTTTCCAAATCTTAGCTATTGTAAATTGTGCTGCTATGAACATAGGGGTGCATATATCCTTTCTGATTGGTGTTTCTGGTTTCTTGGGATATATTCCTAGAAGTGGGATTACTGGGTCAAATGGGAATTCCATTTTTAATTTTTTGAGGAAACTCCATATTGTTTTCCACAGTGGCTGCACAAGTCTACATTCCCACCAGCAGTCACTAGGGTTCCTTTTTCTCCGCATCCTTGCCAGCATTTGTCATTTGTTGATTTGTTGATGATAGCCATTCTGACAGGTATGAGATGTTATCTCATTGTCATTTTGATTTGCATCTCTCAGGTGATTAGTGACTTTGAGCATGTTTTCATATGTCTCTTGGCCTTCTGTATGTCCACTTTCAAAAAGTGTACATTTAAGTCCTTTGACCATTTTTTGATTGAATTGTTTATCTCCGTTTTGTTAAGATGTATGAGTTCCCTATAAATTTTGGAGATGAGGCCCTTATCAGATATAACATGCAGTGGGCTTTCTTTTTTTTTAAATATATTTCATTGATTTTTTATAGAAAAGAAGGGAGAGGTATAGAGAGTTAGAAACATCGATGAGAGAGATCGATCAGCTGCCTCCTGCATGCCCCCCACTGGGGATGTGCCCACAACCAAGGTACATGCCCTTGACCGGAATCGAACCTAGGACCCTTCAGTCCACAGGCCGACGCTCTATCCACTGAGCCAAACCAGTTCGGCGGACTTTCTTGTTTGGTTGATGGTTTCCTTTGCTGTGAAGGAGCTTTTTATTTTGATGTAGTCCCATTTGTTTATTTCGCCTTAGTTTCCTTTGCCGTAGGGGCTGTATCAGTAAAGATATTGATACAACATATGTCTGATACTTTGCTGCCTATGGATTCTTCAAAGATTTTTATGGCTTCCCATCTTATGTTTAAGTCCTTGATACATTTTGAGTTTGTTTTTGTGTATGGTGTGAGTTGGTGGTCTAGTTTCATTTTTTTGGGCATGTATTTGTCCAATTTTCCCAACACCATTTATTGAAGAGACTGTCTTGACTCCATTGTATGCCCTTGCTTCCTTCGTCAAATATTAATTGAGCATAGTGGCTTGGGTCAATTTCTGGGTTCTCTGTTCTGTTCCATTGGTCTATATGTCTGTTCTTTTGCCAATACCAGGCAGTTTTGAGAACACTGGCTTTGTAATATAGCTTGATATCTGGTATTGTGATCCCTCCAACTTTGTTCTTTCTTAAGATTTCTGCAGGTATTTGGGGTCTTTTTTATTCCATATGAATTTTTGGAGAGTTTGTTCTAGGTCTCTGAAATATGCCATTGGTATTTTAATGGGGATTGCATTGAATCTATAGGTTGTTTTGGGTAGTATGGACATTTTAATGATGTTGATTCTACCAATCCATGACCACGGTATATTCTTCATTTGTTTATGTCTTCCTCTATCTCTTTTTTCAATGTCCTATAGTTTTCCAAGTAAAGGTCTTTTACCTCCTTAGTTAAGTTTATTCCTAGGTATCTTAATTTTTTTGTTGCAATGGTAAATGGGGTTGTTTTTGTTTGTTTGTTTCTCTTTCTGTGAGTTCATTATTGGTGTATAAAAAAACCCATAGATTTCTGAGTGTTAATTTTGTATCCTGCTACATTGCCAAATTTATTAAATCTAGTAGTTTTTTTATGGAGTCTTTAGGGTTTTCTATGTACAATATCGTGTCATCTGCGAATAATGACAGTTTTACTACTTCTTTTCCAATTTGGATGCCTTTTATTTCTTCTTGTCTGATCACTATGGCTAGCACTTCCAGTACTGTGTCAAACAAGAGTGGTGAAAGTGGGCATCCCTGTCTTGTTCCTGTTCTTAGGGAGAATGCTTTTAGTTTTTGCCCATTGAGTATGATGTTGGCTGTAGGTTTGTCATATAAGGCTTTAATTATGTTGAAGTATGATTCCTCTATTTCCACTTTGCTGAGAGTTTTTATCAAGAAAGGATGTTGTATTTTGTCAAATGCTTTTTCTGCATCAATTGATATGATTGTGATTTTTACCTCTCAATTTGTTTATGTGATGTATCACATTTATTGATATTCGGATATTATACCATCCTTGCATCCCTGGAATAAATCCCACTTAGTCATGATGTATGATCTTTCTAATGTAATGATGGCTCTGATTTGCTAGGATTTTGTTGGGGATTTTAGCATCTATGTTCATCAGAGATATTGGCCTGTAATTCTCTTTGTAGTGTCTTTATCTGGTTTTGGGATTAGGGTAATGCTGGCTTCATAGAAAGAGCTTGGAAGTGTTCCTTCCTCTTGAATTTTTTGGAATAGTCTGAGGAAAATAGGTTTTCGTTCTTCTTTGGATGTTTGGTAAAACTCTCCTGTGAAGCCGTCTGGCCCAGGGCTTTTGTTTTCTGGAAGTTTTTTGATTACTGCTTCAATTTCCTCCATAGTTACTGGCCTATTCACATTTTTTTTATTCTTCCTGATTGAGTTTTGGAAGGTCATATTTTTCTAGGAATATGTCCATTTCTTCTAGGTTGGCCAGCTTGTTGGGATAGAGTTGTTCATAGTATTTTTTTTTTTTTACAATCCTTTGTATTTCTGTCACCCTAGCATTCTTTTGGTTACTACTATTTACATGATACATCTGGACAATGCAATATTATTCAGCTTTAAAAAAAAATGAGTAGTCAAGCTATGAAAAGACACGGACGAACTTTAAATGCATATTAGTAAGTGAAAGAAGTCAATCTGAGAAGGCTACCTACTATGTGATTCCCATTAGAAACAATGTAAATTTAATTAATCTGTTCCAGACCCCCAAATGATTCCCCGTTTTAACCTTTCTTATATACAGTGCATCTCTAATATATACTGTTTAACCTATAAATAAACACTTTTTTCTTAAATTTTTCAAACTACCTTCTACTAGCCTTAAAGGAACCACTTTTGGCAGTCGTTCCAGGGGAGTCTTTCAGGTTAGCATGCAGAACATACATCACTACCTCCGAAATACTGTCACTGGCTTACTGCTTTTTGTTTATCCAAATCAACAATTCCCTGTGATCATTGCTTCTTTCAGACCCTTAGCAACATTAGCACTCTTAATGGCCTCTTTATGTTTTAAAATTGTGCTATCATTGATTTCACTAGCAACAAAAGCATTCTCTCCTTTGGTTGTTGCCAGGGAGAAGCTTTGTGTCATGCTGAGGTATTAGCATGAAAGGGTTGTCAGCTCAAAAACCAAAGTTTGGTTCTACAACCCAGACATTTTTTTCTGTGAACAACTTGGTCGAGAACCAAATCATTCAAGATGAGAGATGTTCAAGATATGAGGTCTGACTGTATTTTCATACTTTCTTTTAACATGATTGTGTCTTTAAACTTAAAGTGTCTCTTTTGGCAGTATATGGTTAGATTATACTTTTAATCCATTCTGCCAATCTTTTCCTTTTTATTTACATGTATTATAATTACTGGTAAGGTAGGATTTTCATCTCTCATTTTACTATTTATTTTTAGTGTTTTATATATTTTTTGTTTTCTCTATTTCTTCATTATTACTTTCTTTTGTGTTAAATAACAGTTTTCTAGTGTACCATTTTAATTATTTGTTTCTTTTACTGTATGGTTTTTAGTTACTTTCTTAGTGGTTGCCTTGGAATTATAATTAACATCTTAATAAACAGCAATCTAGTTCAGCTTAATACCTACTTAATATCAGTAGTATACAAAAACCTTGATTCTACATGTGTCCATTCCATTTCTCCTCCTTTATGTTGTATTGTCCTTTCTGTTATATCTTTAGGTATTCTTTGTCCACCAAGACAGATTCATAATTATTGGTTTGTGCAGTTATCATCTAAATTAAATAGGAGGGAAAACATTAAAAACAAAAAAATACATTTATAGCCCTAGTTGGTTTGGCTCAGTGGTTAGAGTGTTGGCCCATGGATTGAAGGGTTGTGGTTCAGTTCTGGTCAAGGGAACATACCTTGGTTGCAGGCTCCACCCCTGGCCCCAGGAGGCAACCAAGCAATGTGTCTCTCTCACACTGATGTTTTTCTATCTCTCCCCTTCCCTTCCACTCTCTAAAACTCAATGGAAAAAATATCCTCCAGTGAGGATTAACAAAAAAAAAATACATTTATAATTTACAAATATGTTTATATTTTATTTTACCTATGTAGTTACTATACTGGTGGTTATTATTTCTTTGTGTGAATTCGCTTTACTGTCTAGTGTCCTTTCATTAGATCAGGTCTGCTAGCCAAAAAAAAAAAAAAAAAACCTGTTTTATTTGAGGATGTCTAAATTTCTCCTTTTTTTATGAAGGATAGTTTTGCTAAAAATAGAATTCTTGGTTGACAGTCTTTTTCAATTCCTTGAATATGTCATCCCACTGTGACATCTGGACTTCATGACTTCTGATGTGGTATTGGCTGTAATCTCATTGAGGGTCCCTTGTTTGTGATAAATTGATTTTTTTCTTGTTGCGTTCAAGATTGACTCTGTCTTGGGTTTTTGATCGATTGATTAGAATGCATCTAAATGTGTCTAGGTACGTCCAAATGTGACTTCTCTTTCATTCCTCTTGAAGTTCATCGGATATGTTAATAAATGTTTTTCATAAAATTTGGGACATCTTTTCTAATATTTGTGCCTCTTTTATCTCCTTCTGGTACTACCATTTGTGTATGTTGGTACACTTCACAGATCTCTGAGGCTCTGTTTAGATTTCTTCTTTAAAAGAGAACTTGGCATTGTCTTTATTTTTTTCCTCCTTTTTCCTTCTCCTCCCTTCTTCTTTTCTACCTATCTTACTACCTGCCTGATTTTCTTCCTTTATTCCCTTCTTCTTTCCATTCTCTCCTGAGACTGGGTAAACTCAGTTGGCCTACTTTCAAGCTCACTGATTATTTTTTCTGTCAATTGAAATCTGCTATTGTATCCATCTAATGAATTTTGCATTTTAGTTAGTGTACTTTTCAACTTCAGAATTTCTGTGTGGTTCTTTTTAAAAACTTCTGTTTATATTTTTTATTTAGTGAGATGTTCTTCTGATGCTTTCCTTTATTCCTTTATACATGGTTTCTTTTAGTTCTTTGAACATATTTAAAATGTTTAATTTAAACTTTTTATCCAGTAGGTCCAATATCTCCACTTCCTCAGAGACATTTTCTATTGACTTCTTTCTTCCTTTGTATGGGCCAGTGGTTCTCAGCCTGTGGGCCACGACCCCTTTGGGGGTCAAACGACCCTTTCACAGGGGTCACCTAAGACCATCCTGCATATCAGATATTTACATTACAATTCATAACAGTAGCAAAATTACAGTTACGAAGTAGCAACGAAAATAATTTATGATTGGGGGTCACAACATGAGGAACTGTATTTAAAGGGCTAGAAGGTTGAGAACCACTGGTATAGGCCATACTTCTTGCTTTGCATTTCTCATAATGTTTTGTTTCAAAAACTGGATGTTTTAAAAAATACAATGTGACAGCCATGGAAATCAGATTATCCCCCACCTCAGAGTTTGTTGTTGTTACTGTGTGTTATTGTCACTGATTTGTGAAGTCACTTTTTTTATTTTGTGGCCACTGACATTTCTTAGTTAGGTAGTTGTTAACTGTTGATTGAACAGAGATTTTCTTAAATTTCTAGGACCATAAGATTCTGTCTTTGCTTAGGAACTGTGAGTGTGTTGGGAAAGGCTACCTCAGAACTATCATGGGAGGATAGAGATAGGGCAATTTGAAATGCTATATAGCTTGTTGTTTTTACAGAGATTTAACCAGTGTTCTTGAATAGACACGTTCTCAAAAGATTTTGGTTACTTCCAGAATTCTTTGTTTAGAAGAGTAGAGTGAAATTCATCCCACAAAACAATGAAAATGAAAAATTCAAATGATACCCAAAACATTATTAAGAAGGTCAAATTTGGAGAAAACCCATCAGCTTTCTGAAGCATATTTTCCTGGTTGTTCCCCTGGTTTAGCCTTTGCTCAACCTTTCTTTTTTATTAATCGTCACCTCAGGATATTTTTTCATTGATTTTTCAGAGAGAGTGGAGGGGGAGAGACAGAGAGAGAGAAACATCAATGTGAGAGAGAGAGACAGCGATTGATTGCCTCCCATATGGGGATTGAGCCTGCAACTGAGATATATGCCCTTGCCCAGAATCGAACCCAGGACCCTTCAGTCTGCAGCCCGATGTTCTATCCACTGAGCCAAACCAGCTAGGGCTCTCAACCTTTCTTAATTTTAGACTCATTTACTATCTGTATTGACTGAAAATTTTCAAAACAATTAAGACCTGTTTTTTTGTTTATTTAATAGTCATTCCTTTAGTATATATCTCTCTCCTTATATTTTACTACTAGAGATCCAGTGCACGAAATTCGTGCACAAGGGGGTGTCCCTCAGCCTGGCCTGCACCCTCTCCAATCTGGGACCCCTCGGGGGATGTCCGACTGCCATTTTAGGCCACATCCCTCTCACAATCCGGGACTGCTGGCTCCTAACCGCTCGCCTGCCTGACTGATTGCCCCTAACCGCTTCTGCCTGCCTGCCCGATCGCCCCCAACTGCCCTCCCCTGCCAGCCTGATGGCCCCCAACTGCCCTCCCCTGCTGGCCTGGTCGCCCCCAACTGCCCTCCCCTGCAGGCCTGTCACCCCTAACTTCCCTCCCCTGCAGGCCTGGTCACCCACAACTGCCCTCCCCTGCTGGCCATCTTGTGACGATGCAAGGACCACCTAGGCTTTTATTAGTATAGATAATTAGCAAGAGGAAATCAAAAGGCATGTCAACACTTTGCTTAGAAATTTCCCTAAATAGATGACGCAATTCATTAGGAACATTTTTAACTTTCAAACTTACTACAAACAAGTATTGTCTTTTTGCCACTACATAAGTATATTCTTTCCTTCACTTTCCAATAACATTTACCTCATTTTTCTACAAGTCTTCACACTCCAGCTTTATCAAAGACCAGGAAGCTTCTATTCACAATTTCTTCAATGTATTTCAGGCTTATATTTAATACTCTCCCCAATATGTACATTTTAGGTTTTAATACAGCAGCATCCCACCAATGTATACCATAATCTTATTATTTTTCTTTTACTGTTTAACAAATTACCTCCAATATTTAGCAGTTTAAAATAACAAACATTTATTATCTCACATTTTCTCTGAGCCAGAAATCTGAGAGAGGCTCAGCTGGATGTTTCTGGCAGTTTTTCATTTGGCAGCAATCAAGGGGTCAGGTAGGTTTGCAATCATATGGCATTTGATTGATCTGGAGTACCTTCTTCCAGTTTCATTCATTTGGCTCAAGAACATCAAATTCTTATGAGCCTCAGTATAGGGTTGCTTACAGTATGGATTCCTCCAGAATTGGTAGTGAAAGAGAGAGAGATGCAAGGATGGAGTAAGGGTGGGAGCGGAGAGGAGGCAGCGAACATCAATATTCAGGAGTATCCAAGATAGAAACCTCATACCTATATAACCTAATATCAGAAATGAGGTACATTTCTGTGCTATGCTATTAATCACACATACCACCCCTGATACAATGTGGAAGGAACTACACAGCAGTAGGAAACCAAGATGTGGAAATCATTGCAGACGGTCTTGATACTGGCTACCACAAAGAGCATGTTAAACTTTGAATTAGTTAAATTTGAGAAATGAAAAGATAGGGCAAAAATAAGTTTCTTCTGTCTTTTTTTTTAAATATATTTTTTATTGATTTCAGAGAGGAAGGGAGAGAGGGAGAAAGATAGAAAAAACATCAATGTTAAGAGGAAATCATTGATTGACTGCCTTCTGCACACCGCCTACTGGGGATTGAGCCCACAACCCGGACATGTGCCCTGCCCAGGAATCAAATCATGACTTCTTGGTTCATAGGTCGACGCTCAACCATTGAGCCATACCAGCCAGACTCTTCTGTCTTCTTTTTTTTTTTTTCCTTTTTTTTTTAAATATATTTTATTGATTTTTTACAGAGAGGAAGGGAGAGGCATAGAGAGTTAGAAACATCGATCAGCTGCCTCCTTCACACTCCCTACAGGGTATGTGCCTGCAACCAAGGTACATGCCCTTGGCTGGAATCGAACCTGGGACCCTTGAGTCCGCAGGCCAACGCTCTGTCCACTGAGCCAAACCGGTTAGGGCTCTTCTGTCTTCTTGAGGGCAGTAGACACCATTTCCTAGTGGCAACGTTTTATCTTCTAGCCAAATATTTATTATTTGCCTGATCTTTCAAAACGAGTTTAATCCCTGGCCTAGATCTTTAATTAACTCATTTGCTTTATGTAATTATAATAGCTTGTACATGTAATTTAGAAGATTCATTAGCTAATTAGCAACTGAGCAGCATTTTTATTGTCTCTCTTTTTCTCTTTTTTATCTTATTTTTTAATTTATTTTTTGCCAAGTCCTTTGGTTTCACACATAGACTTATTCCCCAATATAAAGGGGCAAAATCTGAGTAGGTGAATTGAATAGAGTAGTGATATCTATTCTGCATTAAAAACTTAGCTCTAAACTCAATGATAAAGTATGTGTTTGCTCTTTTTGGAAAATTTAATTATTTTAAATTTATAAGGTGACATTGATCAATAAATTACAGAACAGTTAACCAAAATACCTAGAAGTACATTCAGTATTTCCTTTTAACACATAATGTAAAGCAAAATTAGGTTTGAAAGAAGGTGAAGAAGATTGTTCACAGAAACCTTCAAAGATTCCTGGAGGTAATAATCAAGTAATGGTATAAACTGAAATCCTTATGGGCAGCATGGAAATTTTTTATTTTGGTAAATCACTTTATTTAGGTTACATGTGGTAATGGGCTATACCAGTGGTCGGCAAACTGCGGCTCGCGAGCCACATGCGGCTCTTTGGCCCCTTGAGTGTGGCTCTTCCACAAAGTACCGACTTCTGCGCATGGGCCACGAAGTTTCAATCGCACTGTAC